>NC_041391.1:169533826-169595024 GCF_002162155.2 Triticum dicoccoides | reverse complement strand
TCAGAATGTTTAGTTTTGATCTGAACATAATTATTGGCTTCGTGTGATGCTTTCGATCTCTGGAGAATTTATATAGAGAGGTGATGATTTCATGCACATTGAAAGCCCGTATATATTGTACTAGAATTATCTGTTCAGCTGTCGTTCTTTTGACATACTTTTTTTTCAGACCCTAATTGTTTTCAATCTTCATGTCTACTTAGGCACAACCACATGGAGCAAAACATATAACCAATCGGTGGCGTAATAAGCACCAGGATTTTCTCAGTTCTCATGACATTCGTTTGAGGACAATAATGATGGAAGGATATGCATCCAACCTGGCAAACAAAAGCTCTGTCACATTCTTCTTGTTGAATGCGAGGCTACTATTGTCCATGAGGCTTAATTTTTACCGCAAGAGATTTCTCACGGATGGACACGTTGAACAACAAAAAAAGAAGTTTCAGGTGGACAAATGGGCTTCTAAACGTGCTCAACTTCTATTTACAACAAGTTGTAGTCATCTTGAAATAAAAATGTTTGCACAGGATGTTGATTTTATGGATCAGACCGATCCATTTGTTTGTGACTGCAAAAAAGAATGGTTGGGTTAGATGTTACTGCCATGTAGAATCTGGGTTTTGTCTAAAAATTTGATGAACAATTAATCCTTGGGCTTTTTGTACCATTTGTATGCTTGAGTTGCATGTTGTTGCCCTCGTACTCCCCTCCACCTACCACTACACTGCCGCAGCTTCCACGGCTGATGTTCGTTCCTGTCCGAGGCCTTGCCGTCGTTCTCCGCCTTGGTTCACTAGTTGTGCCCATCGTCGTCTGGCGTTGTCAACATGGTCAACAACCAAGAGGAATCAGGAGATGATTGTACATGGAGTGGCTGACAGTAGGGACCCACCAAGGTCATTGCATTTCGCAAGTAGGTGCCTCGTTATTACAAGCCAAAAAAAATACTTCCTCCTAATTGTTTGACAACTAGGTCCCACGTCATTGTCAATGTAGTCAATAAACGAGAAAATTACACAACAAGCGGATAACACCAGGGACCCAGCAGCTCGTCCAGTTGTTTTTTAGTTTCAGAGACGGAGCTCAACTACGCGCTGTGCGGGGGTTGTGGTCTGTCTATCCCACGCTCACGCTTTTATTAAGCACATGACAAGCCCAGTTGATATATTTTTCCTTTCTGAAAATGGCTAGCCCGGTTCTTTTTTTTGGAGAATACCAAAACCGAGGCCTACTTGCTTTTCTCAGCCCTGCTAGGCTGCAAATCTTTCAAGACGAGGAAGGATGTAAGTAGTAAGAAATGGGCTTCCCCAAAAAGTGGGCTATAAGTTGTAAGAAATGGGCTGTAAATTTTTAAACCAAAGCCAACCGGCAATTGCATTAAAATATCATTTTTTTTTCAGGATTTCTCTACTCTCTACTCTTATAAAAACCAAAGCCAACTGGCAATTACATTAAAATATCATCTTTTCTCCCACAAGATAAACTACTCATACAAATGCATCTTCATGTTCCGTGCAATGAACGAGCATCTTGCTAGTTAAGATTCTAAATTTCATTCATTTTTTGCAGAGAATTGTTTTTTGAATTTTATTTTGATATAATTTTTAAAAAATTATTTTTAACGTGACTCGAAATTTCGTGATTAAAAGAGTTCGGACCCCACCGAAATAGGCAAAATTTCATTAAATTTTTTAGCAGTGCCCAGAATGTATGGTCTGTAATGCTAATAAAAAGAATATGGGCTTCATATATCCTTAAGAATTAGCAAATGGGTTGTAAATTATTGAAAATAATGGCTAATGGGTTGTATGTTGTTTTCCAAAGATTTGGAGGCTGACTTCTGGGCCTACTAGGTTGACGATGATGTTGTCCTAAATTCTTTTTTGACGCGTACGCAAGGCTTTGTCAACTTAGTCAACACAGAGTAGTGACTATTGGATGTCCATCCAACGGCCGTCGTGCTTCTTCAATCTCTGATCTTCCTGCTCCAGCCGCCCAAACCAGCGCACGACGGGACTGCCTGCTCCCTCCTCCCGTGGCTGGCTGTGCTGCCGCCAGGCCATCCCTCTAACCACCCACACATCCTATTATTTTCCGGTGACGTCAGCCTTACCCCGCAGCCGACTAGTCAGCGCTCGTACTCCCCTCAGCGTGGGCATCCGCTGCGGTGGCTTCGCCAGCTCCGGGTGGTTCCCTTCCTGGACCTCGCCCTCGTCCATCGCGTTTGTGCTCTCGGCGCGGCGAGGTCAACATAGTCAACAAACAACAACCATCGAAAGAGGCTGGCAGTAGGGGGCCACACAAGGAAATGCCTCCTTATTACGTGCAAAATAATGATTCCTCCACCTGACAGCTGGGACCCATCGGAAGGGCCTTTTTATTTGATGAAAAAAACGTTCCCCCTGCTGTCAGCTCGGACCCACCAGAAGTACCTCCTTATTACGCATAAAAAATGAATACTCCCCCTGCTAGTTGGGACCCACCTTGGTGGGAGGCTGACTTATGGGCCTACTAAGTTAACGGGGACAGAGGGCTTTGTCAACTTAATCAATATGAACGATTCTAGCTCCAGTGACCGTACGATGTCCATCCAACGACCGTAGTGCTTCTTCAACCTCTGGTCTTCTTGCTCCAGCCGCCCAAAGCAGCGTCTGTCGTGTCGCATGCTCCTGTCTCCCGTGGCTGGCTGTGCTGCCGCGGAGGCCTCACCGCCCCTACTATTCCCATCGCTGGCCAGGCCCTGCGGCGACGCCAGCCTTACACTGCAGCCGACCTAGTGAACCCTCGTACTCCTCTCCGCGCGGGCTTCCACTGTTGCGTCTTCTCTGGCTCCACGTCGTCCCCTTCCTAGGCCTCGTCATCGTCCACCGCCCTGGTGCTCTCGGCGTGGTGTGGTCAACATGGTCAAGGAACGACTTCCATCAAAAGAGTACTGTACGCGGAGAGGCTGACAGCTGGGTCCATGGAGGCTGCAAGGAAGTGCCTCCTTATTACGCGCAAAATAATTATTCCTCCACCTGACAGCAGGGACCCATCGGACGGGCCACCGTATTTCACGAAAAAATGTTTCCCCCCTGACTGTTGGGACCCACCAGCTACATCTTCGCATGCAAGGAAGTGCGTCCATATTACGGGCAAAAAAATGATTCCCTCCTGACTGCTGGAACCCACTAGCTACATCTTCGCACGCAAGGAAGTGCGTCCATATTACAGGCAAAAACAATGATTTGCCCCCCTGACTGCTGGGACCCACCAGCTACATCTTTGCACGCAAGGAAGTGCGTGACAGTCAGGACCCACCTGATCAAAGCATACGTAGCATTGTCATTCTGGTCATGAACGTGTATGTACATACTGGTCGATGTAGAGGTGCGCACGTGTCGTAGTAGAGGCGCACACGTAGCATGTCCACGTACGTACAACGGCCAGTGTGCAAGAAAGAAAATACGGCCACATACGTACATACGGGCGGGGTCTCGAATGCCTACTCACACATACGTACGACCAGAGCTCGTGTACATGGCTGGGTCAGAACGGAGAAACTGCATCGTTGTCGTGTTCATGGGGAGCCAATCAGCTGGGTCAGAACGGAATGCGTCATCGTGTTCATCGGGAGGGCTTGGACGGAACATCCAATGGAAATGAGGCCTGACATACTGCAGAACGGAGGAATCGACCTTATGTTCGACCGGCCACGGTCGAAACGGGATCCTGTTCATCGAGAGGGGTCCGGCGTACCGCAAAACGGAGGAAATGAATTCTATTGGACCTCCTACGGTCGAAACGGGGTCTTGTTGATCGAGAGGGGTGTGGCGTACCACAAAACGGAGGAAACGGACTTGTGTTGGAGCGCTACGGTCGAAACGGGGGTCCTGTTCATCGAGAGGAGTGTGGCATACCATAAAACAGGACTCCACGGGATACTGTTCATCTCCACCGTCGACCTCCTCCAGCCTCCCTGGGCTACTGTTCATCCACCGTCGACCTCCTCCAGCCTCCACCTGCGGCTGTTCATCCACGGGCTCCTGTTCATCCAGCCTCCACCGCGCGCTACTCCACTGGCTACTATTCAACCAACCCTCTCCATGGGCTCCTGTTCAACCACCCCTCCACGGGCTACGGTTCATCCAGTCCTCCACCGGCTACTGTTCAACCAGCCCTCCACGGGGTCGTCCTATTCATCCAGCCCTCCACGGGGTCCTGTTCATCCAGCCCCAACCGGCTCGATCGCTCGGGGTCCTGTTTATCCAGAGGCAACACCACGAGGTCCTGTTCATCCACCCCCACCGGAACTGTTCATCCAAACCCCCCAGCAACGCTCACTGTTCATCCACCCCCCCGGCAACGCTCACTATTCATCTAGAGGCAGCATCAATGGGCTTCAGTTAGCAGCAGTAGCGACGGAACCGCTCGATCACTCGGGTTTAGTAACGCGTAGCCTTCAGTGCAATCGCTCGGGTTCAGTTAGGCGACGCCTCGCTCGGGTTTAGTTAGAGGCCAACGCCTCGCACCCACGCACGTACGGTACGAGAGAAACGCGCATCGCTCGGCCCCCGACCACTCACCATAACCGGGAACTCCTCAATTTTTTCCTCGCCCTTGCTTCTACCACGGTTTTTTCCGTCATGGACGACCCAAAGAATATCATGCAGCTGCATCTCCGACCCGCCCAGGACGAAAAGCCCATTTTATGTCATGATTTTTTGTCATAGAAGTAGGATCCCACCACATATATGATGATACCGGGTTTTGTCACAATTATCATCATAGGAGTGTCATAAGTATGGCAAAAAATAAATTTGTTCGGCCCAAAATGTCATGGATGTGTCTTTTTTTGTAGTTCCTGTGGCGCCTACACCAATTGAAGTGAAAGCTGACGATAGTGATCATGAGACTTCAGATCAAGTAACTACCAAACCTCATAGGTCTACAAGGACACGTACTACTCCAGAATGGAATGGTAATCATGTCTTGGAGGTCATGTTGCTAGACAACAATGAACCTACGAGCTATGGAGAGGCGATGGTGGGCTCGGATTCCGACAAATGGCTCGAGGCCATAAAATCTGAGAGAGGATCCATGTATGAAAACAAAGTGTAGACTTTGGAAGAACTACTTGATGGTCATAAGGCTGTTGGGTACAGATGGATTTTAGAAGGAAGACAGACAATGATGGTATATGTCACCATTAAGAGAGTTCGACTTGTCGCTAAGATGTTTTTTGACAAGTTCAAGGAGTTGACTACGATGAGACTTTCTCACTCGTAGCGATGCTAAGAGTCTGTTGGAATTATATTAGCAGTTACTCCATAATTTATGAAATCTTGTAGATAGGATGTCAAAACATTGTTTCCTCGATGATTATCTTGAGGAAAGGTTGTATGTGATACAACCAGAAGGTTTTGTCAATCCTAAAAGATGCTAATAAGTATGCAAAGCTCTAGCAATCCTTCTAAGGACTGGAGTAAGCATCTCGGAATTGGAATATACGCTTTGATGAGATGATCAAATATTTTGGGTTTATACAAAGTTTATGGGAACTTGTATTTCCAATGAAGTGAGTGGGAGCACTATAGAATTTCTGATGAGTATATGTTGTTGACATATTGTTGATTGGAAATGATGTAGAATTTCTGGAAAGCATATAGGGTTGTTTGAAAAGTGTTTTTCAATGGAAAACTTGGATTAAGCTACTTGAACATTGAGCATCAAGATCTATAAGGATAGATCAAAAATGCTTAATAGTACTTTCAAATGAATACATACCGTGACAAAATTTTGAAGGAGTTCAGAATAGATCGGCAAGAAGGAGTTCTTGGCTGTGTTATAAGGTGTGGGTATTGAGTAAGACTCAAGACCTGACCATGGCAGAAGAGAGATAAAGGACGAAGGTCGTCCCCTATGCTTTAGACGTAGGCTCTACAGTATGTTGTGCTGTGTACCGCACCTGAAGTGTGCCTTGCCATGAGTCAGTCAAGGGATACAAGAGTGATCCAGGAATGGATCACAGAACAGCGGTCAAAGTTATCCTTAGTAACTAGTGGACTAAGGAATTTTTCTTGATTATGGAGGTGGTAAAAGAGTTTGTTGTAAAGGGTTATGTAGATGCAAACTTTGACACTAATCCGGATGACTCTGAGTAGTAAACAGGATTTGTATAGTAGAGAAGTTATTTGGAATAGTTCCAAATGGTGCGTGGTAGCCGCATCTACAAGATGACATAGAGATTTGTAAAGCACACACGGATCTGAAAGGTTCAGACCCGTTGACTAATAACCTCTCTCACAAGCAAGATATGATCAAACCCCATGGGTGTTAGATTCATTACAATCACATGGTGATGTGAACTAGATTATTGACTCTACTGCAAGTGGGAGACTGTTGGAAATATGCCCTAGAGGCAATAATAAATTGGTTATTATTATATTTCCTTGTTCATGATAATTATATATTGTTCATGCTATAATTGTATTAACCGGAAATCGTAATACATGTGTGAATACTTAGACCACAATATGTCCCTAGTGAGCCTCTAGTTGACTAGCTCATTAATCAATAGATGGTTGTGGTTTCCTGACCATGGACATTGGATGTCGTTGATAACGGGATCACATCATTAGGAGAATGATGTGATGGACAAGACCAAATCCTAAGCATAACACAAGATCGTGTAGTTCGTTTGCTAGAGCTTTTCTAACGTCAAGTATCATTTCTTAGACCATGAGATTGTGCAACTCCCGGATACCGTAGGAATGCTTTGGGTGTATCAAACGTCACAATGTAACTGGGTATCTCCGAAAGTGTTTGTTGGGTTGGCACGAATCGAGACTGGGATTTGTCACTCCGTATGACAGAGAGGTATCTCTGGGCCCACTCGGTAATGCATCATCATAATGAGCTCAATGTGACTAAGTAGTTAGCCACGAGATCATGCATTACAGAACGAGTAAAGAGACTTGCCGGTAACGAGATTGAACGAGGTATGGGGATACCGACGATCGAATCTCGGGCAAGTAACATACCGATAGACAAAGGGAATTATATACGGGATTGATTGAATCCCCGACATCGTGGTTCATCCGATGAGATCATCGTGGAACATGTGGGATCCAATATGAGTATCCAGATCCCGCTATTGGTTATTGGCCGGAGAGGCATCTTAGTCATGTCTGCATGGTTCCCGAACCCGTAGGGTCGACACACTTAAGGTTCAGTGATGTTAGAGTTGTAATGGGAATTGTATGTGGTTACCGAAAGTTGATCAGAGTCTCGGATGATATCCCGGACGTCAAGAGGAGTTCCGAAATGGTCCAGAGGTGAAGATTTATATATGGGAAGTCCTATTTTGGCCACCGAAAAATGTTCAAGATTTTTCGGTATTGTACCGGGAAGGTTCTAGAAGGTTACGAAGTGGATCCCACCTGCATGGTGCGACCCACATGAACGTGGGTAGTGGGGGAAGGCCCCACACCCCTGGTCAAGGCGCACCAAGATCCCCCCTTAGAAGGAATAAGATCATATCCCGAAGGGATAAGATCAAGATCCCTAAAAAGGAGGGATAACATCGGTGGGGAAGGGAAAGGATGGGATTTCTTTCCTCCCACCTTTGCCAACTCCCTAATGGACTTGGAGGGCAAGAAACCAGCCCCCTCCACCCCTATATATAGTGGGGAGGTGCATGGGAGCTAGACCCCTTGCCCCTGGCGCAGCCCTCCCCCTCCAACTCCTCCTCCTCCTCCGTTGAGCATTGTGAAGCTCTGCCGGAGAACCACAAGCTCCACCAGCACGCCTTCGTGCTACCGGAGTTCTCCCCAACTTCTCCTCTCCCCTTGCTGGATCAAGAAGGAGGAGACGCCCCCGGGCTATACATGTGTTGAACATGGAGGCGTCGTCGGTTGGTGCTTGGATTGGATCTTCCGTGATTTGAATTGCCGCGAGTACGACTCCATCAACCCCGTTCTTGTAACACTTCCGCTTAGCAATCTTTAAGGGTATGAAGATGCACTCCCTCTCTCTCATTGCTAGCATCTCCTAGATTGATCTTGGTGACATGTAGGAATTTTTTTTAATTATTACTACGTTCCCCAACATGGGCCACCTGCGGCAGCAGAAGACCGGCGTGGCATCGACGCTGCTCATCCTCCTGATCGTGGCGCGCGAGGAGATGACTGGGTCGCGGCAGTGCAAAATTATAGGCGTGCCCATGACTTGTGTTTCAAGTGTGGTGAACGATGGGCGCAGGGTCACCAATGCGCACCCACCATACAACTGCATGTGGTTGAAGAGTTGCTAGAGTTACTACAAGCAGAGTACCAAGTTCCAGCTGAACATGAGGAAGATCCTGATGAAGAACAATTGATGTCAATTTCCAAACTGGCAACAACAGGACAAACGACAGCACATACTGTTTGTTTACTTGGTGAGATAGCTGGCAAGGAGATACTGGTATTGGTGGATTCGGGCAGCTCACACAGTTTCATCAGCGAGATAACTGCAGAACACTTAGCTGATCAAGTTCAAAAGATTGCTCTGGTTTCTGTCAAGATAGCAGATGGTAGCGTGTTGACTTGCTCGGGAGTCATTCCTGCGTGTGTTTGGCAAACACAAGGACACTTATTTTTGTTGGATTTGTGTGTTCTGCCATTGGGATGCTATGATATGGTGGTGGGGATGGATTGGCTAGTCGAATGTGGATCGATGTGGATTGATTGGGAGGCCAAAAGCTCGAATTTCAGCACTCAAGAGAGACCATTGTGTCGGCTGGCATACAAGGGAATATGACAAAGGTGGAACAAATATCCTTGATGGAATTACATAGGATGGAGCAAGCTCGTACAGTAGCTTGTGTGGTGGTCTTGCACAGCATCTCTGAAAATGGCAAACCCATAGAAACTGTCGCTGAGTTACAACCCGAAATTACAGAAATGTTGGATCAGTTTAAGGTTGTGTTTGAAGACCCAGAAGGGCTCCCTCCACATAGATCTTGGGACCACACCATTGATCTGTTGCCAGGAGCCAAACCAGTAAATCTACGGCCTTATAGATACACACCGGAACAAAAGTCAGAGATTGAACAACAGGTAAAACAGATGCTTCAGCAAGGATTAATTGTACCAATTGTCAGCCCTTTCTCCTCACCGGTCTTGCTGGTCAAAAAGAAGGATCAAACTTGGAGGTTTTGTGTGGATTTTCACCACCTAAATGCGATAACCATCAAGAAGGCATACCCACTTCCGATCATAGATGATCTGTTAGACGAGTTAAGTGGCTCACAGTGGTTCTCTAAATTAGACCTGAAAGCATGGTACCATCAAATCTGTTTAGTGGAAGAGGATGAACCCAAAACTGCATTTAAAACACACCAGGGGCACTTTCAGTTCAGAGTTCTACCATATGGAGTGTCAGGGGGACCGGCTACATTTCAAAACAATATGAACTCGATGCTGAGTCCGACGTTGCGCCATGGAGTTCTAGCGTTCATGGATGACATATTGATCCATTCCAGCACATTTTTTGGGCACTTGGCACTGTTACGACAAGTGCTGCAACTCCCCAAAACAATCAATTGCATGCGAAGCATTCAAAATGCTCATCTGCACAACGGCAGATTAATTATCTAGGACATTGAATGAGTGGGCAAGGGGTGTCAACTCTAAATGAACACATTCAGACTGTGCAGAGTTGGGAACGACCACAAACAGTGAAACAACTCCTCGGACTCCTCGGACTAGCGGGCTATTATAGGAAGTTTGTGCGCAACTTTAGAATTCTTAGTCGACCTTTAAATGATCTATTGAAGAAGAATACATTGTTTATATAGAATCCAATAGCAGAACAAGCATTTCAAGCTCTAAAGAAAGCCCTCGTGGAAGCACCAGTACTAGCTCTGCCAGATTTCACCAATAAATTTGTGTTTGAGACACACGCAAGTGCCACGGGAGTAGGGGCAGTGTTGATGCAAGAGGGGCACCCGGTGGCTTATCTCAGTAGGGCACTTGCACCCTGGAATTTGGGACTCTTAGCGTATGCAAAGGAATGCTTAGCTCTTCTGATGGTTGTTGATCATTGGCGTCCCTATTTACAACATTCAGAGTTTCTCATTTGCACGGATCAACGTAGTCTCTTGAATCTGACAAATCAACCTCTCAATACCCCAATTCAACAAAGAGCCTTTACAAAGCTAGTGCGATTGCAGTTCCAGATCTAGTATAAACCTGGGGTGACGAACCAGGCAGCAAATGCGTTGTCTCGCAAGATTCCCGATGACCAAGCAGAGCTTGCAACACTCTCGGTGTGTCGCCCCCGTGTGGCTCAAAGCTATTTTGGCCAACTGCCGACAGGACGTAGTAGCTCAACAACGCATAACTAAACTAGCACTGCAAGCAGACTGTGAAGAAGGATTTGCCCTTAAGGGCGGTGTGATTAGATTTAACGATCGTATTTGGATTGGAGATGACCCAGAACTACAAACATCACTGATCAAAGCACTTCATGACAGTGCAATAGGGGGTCACTCCGGATTTCACGCGACGTACAACCAGGTGAAACGTCTGTTTGCTTGGAAAGGGATGAAGGACATGGTCAAGAAGTGGGTGCACGAATGCAGCATCTGTCAGGAGGAAAAAAACAAAAAGGATCTCGCCGGCCGGGCTGTTACTACTGCCAATTCCTCAGCGTCCTTGGGCGGTGATCTCGCTAGATTTCATCAAGGGGTTGCCTAAGTCTAGTGGATATGATGTGATAATGGTGGTCGTGGATAAATTTTCAAAGTATGCCCATTTCGTGCCAATGAAACATACCTTCACAGCCTTGACAGTGGCTACCTTGTTCATGGATCACATCTTCGGGTTGCATGGCCTGCCATTGGCATTGATTTTCGACACGGATCGCATCTTCACCAGCACACTATGGCAAGAGTTGTTCAGGGTATCCAAAACACAACTGCGTATGAGTTCTTCATACCATCCGCAAACGGATGGCCAGACAGAACGCGTTAACCAATGCCTTGAAACATATCACCGATGCTCAGTACATGCCTGCCCAAAAAATTGGCTCAAGTGGTTATTTCTCGCAGAATATTGGTACAACACGACCTTCCACTCTGCGCTGGGGAGAACTCCGTTTGAAGTCATCTACGGGACACTACCGCGGGAATTTGGAGTTACACAGGTGGATGAATGTTCTGTTCCTGATTTGGAGAGTTGGCTCCGAGAGCGAGAGGTCATGCGGGAGCTGCTGCAACAGCAACTGAAGCGCGCCCAAGATCGTATGAAGGAGCAAGCAGATAAGCACTGCACTGATAGAGAGTTTCAGGTTGGCGACAGTGTGTACCTTCATTTGCAGCCCTTCATTCAGATGTCAGTTGCTCAGAGACTGTATCAAAAACTTGCATTTCGATATTTTGGACCGTACAAGATCCTGGCTCGTGTGTGCACAGTTGCTTACAAGCTGAAATTGCTTGAAGGGAGCAAGATACACCCCGTGGTGCACATATCACAGCTTAAGAAAGCTTTTGGATCAGGTATGCCAGCCTCGAACGACTTGCCACCAGTGGGAAGAGCTGCCACAATCTCTGGCTACTTGGGAAGACCCAATGCATCTGCGACAGCAGTTTCCGGCATCACCGGCTTGGGGCAAGCCAGGTCCCAGGGGGGGGGGGAATGTCACGATTGACAAGGCTAGTCTACAGGAACAGAGTGTCAACAAGGAGGGGCCCAGTGATCAGTCGAGCAAGGATTGCATGGGTGGCCATCCCGATGCTGGTAGCGTGTGTTAGACAGTGTGTGTGATCTGTCTTAGCTGGGTTGGTGGCGTGGTTCAGTTATCTGTACTCCTATATAGTGTAGAAGTGTGAACATTGATAGGTACACCCAAAACTGTCCCCAGAATAGCCTACATGACTTGCATGCCATTGATTTACAGCATCGGACGGTGTTAAATGGGAGAAACGCTAGACGGGTGCCATTGTACAGCCGCGAATCCCTGCATTCTTGGCCGTAAATCAGTCAAATCGGACAGCTACTATGCCCCGTGTGCATGTGTGGTGTCCAGGTTCTGGACATTTCTCGCATAGGCTACAGTGACTGCCTGCATAGTGACACACGATGGTGACCGCCTGCACAACACACAGTGCACAGCGAGAGAGAGATGCACACATACCGATGCAGAAAAAGCAGCGGAGAGAGATGCACACATACCAATGCAGAAGAAGGATAGGTTCAGATCTTTTATTTTTAATCGGATGGATAGGTTCAGAGAGATGAACTCCTGGACATAGCCAATTAAATGAAGTATTATAATAAAGTACTGCTGTTGCAAGTGTTTTGGCGTTAAAAATTAGTTTTACTTATAATAATGAGTGGTCGCTGGTTCGAGTTGTGAAGGTTAATTGTTATCTAAAATATATGCAAAAACATGATTCATGAGCACTCTTTTTTATAGAAATAACAACTACTCCCTTCGTCCCAAAATATAAGAACGTTTTTTATACTACATTATTAGTGTAAAAAATGTTCTTATATTTTAGGACGGAGGGAGTAATTAACAATAATAATATAACAACTAATGTGTGAATTCAAGTACTCCCTCCATCTAGGTGAGTAAGGCTGGTCATAGTGGGGAGTAACTTAGAGTAGTAACATGCATACGTTACTACTCTATGTTACCATCCTTATAGTGGGAAGTGTCATATGTGTAGTAACATACACATGTTCATTTATTGTCTTGTAGACTCATTTTGCATTGGAAAGCGCTATGTGATGGTAACATATTAGGTTACTCTATTTGCCTCTCTTCTCATTAACTACTTGCCACATCAACATTTTTGCTTATGTGGCATCTATGTTACTACCTATGTTACTCCCATTATGACTAGCCTAAGTCATCTTAGGTTGTGCACTGTGACCAAGGAGGAGGGAAAAATAAGAGAACTTAATGTTTATTTGCTAATTAATATCATTGCATGCAATGAACTGACCATTACATGTCGTGTTTGGTAGTCTCAAGTCATTAAAATCATGTACACCCCATATATCTTATTGGTTGATATGTGAAGAAACAAGAAACGATGTAAATTTAATGCATCGCGCCTAAGTGTTTTGAGATTATTTGATTTTCGTAAGATGACTTACAAACCTAGACGAAAGAAGTACATGGAAGAATACTATGGACTATATTATTTTTGCAAACTCAAGGGTAAATGTCAATGATTGATGTATTGATTAAGCAAAAAATAATAATGGCTACGTTAATCATAAAATTCGGGCGAAAAGCGTAAAAATGCCCAAACAGGTATTCATGATATTTTCTAATGCATTGTTGCACTTTTGTGATTTGATGTGAAGAATTAAAAGCTTCATGAGTTCCCACTAAAAAATATAAATCCCCTTTAAAAAAATACATCATAAATTTATCATAACATTGGTGCTTTAGTTTTAATGGCTTAGTGTCTTCTATTACATACTCCCTCCGTCCGAAAATACCACATTCCTTTTTATCTATTTTGATGACAAGTATTTTTGGACGGAGGGAGTACTAATCTGACATGCGTACAAATTACTAGTATTTTTTTTTGCATGGTTACAAATTACTAGTAAGGGGTAGTGGTGGTGTGCGTGTGAGGGTATCATGTACGTATTATCTGAAGAAGTAACCCGGCGAGAGGAGCTGACCTCCCTCGAACCTTCTTCTGCTACCTCCTACTACCTCGCCTTTCTTCTTCTCTTCACCTACCTCCTCCCAAGATCTGACCAAGAGAGAGAGAGAGAGGGTCCGTTACAGGCTGGCGGCGCTTGACATCGGAGGCGGCCGGCAGCGCACATGCTCGGGGACGGCAGGCGGCGCGCAAGACCCGAGCGTCCGGCGGCGCTTGATCTCAGGGCGGTCAGTAGCGCTTGATCTCAGGGCGGCTGGCGGCGCTTGATTTCGCGGACGGCCGGCGCTGCACAAGATCCGAGCGGTCGGCGGCGCTTGATCTCGGAGACAGCCGGTGGCCCTTGACTTCAGGGATGGCCGGCGGCGTTTGAGATCCTGGTTAGCTGGGGTCAAGCAAGAGTAGGCCATCTACGGCGAGGATGGCGGCCGGCGAGCAGCAGGGCCAAGCAAGAAGAGCTGGGTGATGGTAATCGATTCCTTTACCTGAACATGAACCAAACAAACTTGCAAAAAACTGATTACACCTCCTTAAAGGCTGCGATCTGATTACGTTAACGCTGCCTTAACCATTTCTGTAGCCAAACACCTCCTTTTAACGGACCTGAGCCTGGGAGTTCTTCTCATCTATGGGATCGACGAAGAGCAGCAGCTCTTCTCAACAAAGCAGCGGCTTACCTTAGCAGGTATGCATAGTTATTTTTCGTTGATTAATATGCATGTATCTGCCTCCATAGTTTGCTGGTGCAGAAATCTTCTTGCTCTCCCAACCACCAATCAAAACAACATCTGGCTCAAAACTGCAATATCCTGCAAAACCAAACTGCTCAAATACCCAGCTTCAGCCGACTTTAGTTGCCAACTTGCCATTGAGCCATTGTTCCCAAATAGGTTGCTTGGTATTATGCATCCATTGTTTTCCGTCTAGACTAGATCTGCGAAATGTTTGGAGGAAATATCACCTTATGAGTTAAAACTGTTAGTTGTTCCTTAATACGCTTAGCTCATAATTCGTGTATCTCCTTGCAGAAGTATGGTAATTCATGGTTGAGTACTGCAGTGTGATAATAATATATACCTTGTAATTTTTTTAGGCTGGGCCACAGAAATTATCTGAAGACACACAGGCTACCTGCTGTGCAACATATCTGTCTCAGCTCTGACTTGAGGCGCAATGGCCGAGGTTGTGATTCTCATGGCAGTGGCAAAGATCGGTGTAGCTCTGGGGAATGAAGCAATGAACCAGGCTACTTTACAGTTCTATAACTTTATAACACAGCTAACAGAGCTTCAAGGAAGCATGGGTCGCATCAGAAGGGAGCTCAGGTTGATGCATGAATATCTTTGCCGAATGGACATACGGAATCGCAACAATCAGACATATGAAATCTGGGTGGAGGAGGTGAGAATGCTTGTTCATGGGATTGAGGACATTGTGGATGAGTATTTGCATCTTGTTGGTCAGAAACATGACAGTGGATGGAGTGCCTATCTGAAGAAAGGATTCAAACAACCAAATGTTTTATTCTCTTTAAACAGGGTAGCTTCTTTGGTTAAGGAAGCGGAGGTCAATCTTGTGCACCTGTTCCAGGCTAAAGATCGATGGGTGTCAATGGTAGATAGTGGGTATATGAATGACTCAAGTTACATTGTTGAGAGGTCTCAGCATCTAGCAAGCACTTCACGTTCCCTTGCTGAAGAAGATCTTGTGGAGGTTGATGGAAACAGAAAAAAGCTTGAGCAGTGGTTGGCAGGTGATGAGTTGGAACGCTCTGTGGTAGTGCTGCATGGTATGGGAGGGCTTGGTAAAACAACTTTGGCTGCAAATGTCTACAGGAAGGAAACAGAAAATTTTGATTGCCATTGTTGGGTCTCTGTCTCTCAAACTTATTCCAGAGAAGATGTTTTAAAAAAATTAATCAAGGAGCTTTTCAAAGACAAAGCCATTGTTCCATCTAATATTGAGACCATGGACATCATAAGCCTTGAAGAGGCACTGAAGAATTTTTTAGAGCAGCGTAAGTATTTGATCATGCTGGATGATGTTTGGACTCCTGAAGCATTTCATGATCTTTCTGGGGTGGTTATTCGTAACAAGAAGGGCAGCAGAGTTGTAATCACAACCAGGGAAGGCAATGTTGCTCGACTTGCTTCTCAAGGACAGGTCTTAACACTAAAACCTCTATCAAAGGATGGATCATGGCAACTCTTCTGTAAGACAGCTTTCCCCAGAGATACAAAATGTGAGTGTCCCACAGAACTGACAGAATTAGCACATGAAGTGGTTGACAAGTGTAAAGGCATACCCCTCGCAATTGTCTCTATTGGCAAGCTCCTCTTTGTACGTGACAAGACCAAAGAGGAACTGAAGCGAATACATGACCAGCTCGACTGGGAGCTAGTTAACAATCCAAGCTTGGAACATGTCAGGAATATCCTTTATTTGAGTTACTTGTACCTTCCGACATACTTGAAAAGTTGCTTTCTGTACTGCAGCTTGTTCCCAGAGGACTATCTTTTCAAAAGGAAAAAGCTGATACGATTGTGGGTAGCAGAGGGCTTCGTCAAGGGAAGGGGTGAAAGCACAATGGAGGAAGTGGCTGAAGGTTATCTAGAAGAGTTGGTTCACAGAAATATGCTTCAAGTTGATACAAGAAACCCATTTGGTAGGATAAAATCATTCAGGATGCATGATATTGTACGTGAGTTGGCAGTAGATTTGTGTCGCCGGGAATGCTTTGGTGTTGTTTATGAGGAGGATAAATATATGGAATCTCTTGATGAGATGGATGCACGTCGACTGGTAATACACAAAATGAAGAAGGATATTTATCAGTCAGTATCAGGTGTACACCGTCTCCGCTCTGTTATCGCATTGGACATCAATATTCCATCCACTTTACTGCCTCTAATAGCAATGAAGTCCAGATATATGTCGGTGCTGGAGTTAAGTGGCCTACCCATTGAGAAAGTTCCAGATGGTATTGGAGATCTTTTCAATCTCCGCTATTTGGGTCTGCGTGGTTCAAAAGTGAAGCTCCTTCCCAGGTCTATTGAGAAACTTTCAAGTTTGTTGACACTGGACCTTTCAGGGTCTGGCATGAAGGAGCTGCCTAGAGGCATTGGTAAACTAAAAAAGCTTAGGCAGTTATTCACTGACAAAGCTAGTGATCGATTTAGGAGAGATTTCCGATGCGGCAGTGGTGTATGCATCCCCAAGGGCCTTGAGAACCTGACAAGTCTGCAGACACTAGTATCATTGGAAGCGCAGGATGAGTCCGTTAGACAGTTGGGGGAGCTGAGGCAGCTGAGAAGCTTGGAGATATGGAATGTGAAAGGAACCTACTGTGGACATATATCTGCTTCTCTAGCCGGGATGCGACACCTTTCCTACCTACATGTGAATGCAAGCGAAGACAATGAGGTTCTCCGGTTGAGTGGTCTACCCCCAAACCTGCAAAGGATTAGCTTGACTGGCCGATTAGCGGAAGGCACATTGGTAGAGTCTCCTCTGTTCCAAACTGCGGGGCGGAACCTGTATTCACTGTCTCTATCTTGGTCCCAGATGATACAAGACCCCTTACCATCCCTTTCTCGATTGTCAAATTTGTCAGACCTGATGCTCACCAGGGCGTACAGAGGAAAGCAGATGACATTTCTTGCCGGGTGGTTCCCCAAGCTAAAAACCCTGAGACTGAGAGACCTGCCAAATCTGGAGGTTCTAGAGATGAAGGAAGGTGCCGTTGTGAGCCTCGAAATATTAACACTAGTCAACCTTGAAGGCATGGTGGAGGTCCCACCTGGCATAGAGTTTCTCGCGCATGTAAAGCATATTTCGTTCCGGGAAATCACCAGCGAGTTTTTGACTTCGCTGCGACAATGTCCTAGAACTCAAGGGATGCAGTGGCGGCATACTCTCAGGTGACATTAACCCTGCTGGCCTCGAAATGAGTATGTAAGCCGCTCAACTGCAGACTACTGTTCCACTACCAGTTTCCTTGTGTACTTCACCTTCATGTTTTTATTGGTTTGCTTGTCGGAAGAAAGGATATCCTACAAATACTTCACTTTCCCTACTTGTAGTCACTACTACTGTTTTTGTGATTGTGGATCATGGTATTGTCTATTTATTGGACAGGTCGATTTGGTGCTCGGGCTCATCTGCACCTGAAATCTGAGCCTTTGGTTGTTGCCTTGAGATGGTAAAAAGCGTGTCAGATGCGACAGAGCTGGACCATGGAAAAAAGAGGATACAGGCTATATACTGTATGGCACAGTGCGCACGGGTGGGACAGTTTAGCTTGTGGCGTCGCTCCGTGATTGCGGGCGTCTGAGCCGTGGCTCAGAACTTGTCCGATGCTAGGCCAGGTCGTGAGGGGCCAAACGAGCCGTCCCTGGACTGCACGTCTGTTTGTGGGGTCCGCCTAGAGACATGTCGAGGGTTCGGGACGGCCGGTTTGACGAGCAATGAGGTCGATTGCTGGTGGGGAGGTACCTCGCGGTAATGGCGGGCCTGTTCACCGGTGAGTTTCTATGCCGCAGCGCTTGCCTCTGGATTTTCATGCTTCGATGGATTCCCCAATTCCCCGCCGCTGCTGCTTATTCTGCAGTGGTTTTCAAGGTCCCCACCCAGGGAGGAGTTCGCGGACAGCTTGGAGCAGCCAAATCCCGACACTCTAGGGTTCCTCCGTCTGTCCATGGCCGCTGGGCTGCATCGCCGCGTTTCCACCGCCCCATCGCCGTCGACCCCCGACGCCACCGCTGCTCTCTAGATCTCAGTCTCGCCGGCGCTCCTCACTGCCTTGCTCCCCTCTACTGGACAGCTGCTCGCCGGCGTCGTCTTTCTCCTGTACTGGTCGGCGGCATCTCGTTCTCGGGCACTAACAAGTCCATGTCCCCTTGGTTCTGCACGAGATCTCTAGCCCGACAGCCTCCACCAGACACCACGGGTAACTAATCCAGTTCCTTCATCTTCTTTTCCATGGATTCATGATCCTGAGTGTTGATGCTTGTTGTGAAATTCTCAAGATTTCTATCATGTTGGTCTGTAATTATTGGAACGTGCAAGTATACAGTATGTGAGTATGCAGTAGCTGCTGTTGGTTCACTCCAAAATCATACAGGTAGATTTGGACAGTTTTGTGTAACATGACATCTGGACATCAATCATACTTGTTTCTTGTCAGTATCTGTATTAGATCAGCACAAGTTTCTTAATTGCCATACAACGTTATTGGATAATTTATCTGTTATTAGGAGGCAAATTAGTGCATAAGCACTTATCCGGGCTCACCAACAGTAGAGAAGCCACTACTATTTTCTTGTGCTTTCCGCATCGCAAAATAATAGAAGTCTGGGATACGATAGGTTACATCTTGATGTTTTCTCTAGTAATTAGTGGCCATATTAATCCTAAGCATGTCCTATTAAAGTTACACTGGAAAAATAAAGATAAATGCAGAGGATAAAATGTACAACGAAGATCAAATTGGCCGTGGAGAAATCATACTTTCGTTCACGAAAGAAGGCAATCTTTTCCACATCACATCTGCCAATTCACCTCTAATTAGATTTGTATATCAAGACAAGATTCTTTTCCTTTTTTCATGTCTATTACTCCCTCCGTTCCGAATTACTTGTCGCACGTATGGATTCTAGATACATCCATTTCAGTGACGAGTAATTTGGAACGGAGGGAGTAAATGTTGTCTGTTGGTCAGCTATATATGGATGCTTTTCTTTACAGTGGCCAAGTTATGATATGGAATGTTCAGACAACATTTCTAATGAATTGTAGCACATGGAATGTTCTGAATTTATGCATATGGAATTGTAGCATACCTGAACTAGGATGGCAACGGCACTGGTAAAAGAAATTATAAGATTGTCCGTCACCCATGGCCGTGTGTGTGTTTTAGGTTCCTCCTCCTGGAGGAGTTCACCGACAGCCATGGAGAACCAGATCCAGTACTTCTGGTGTTGTTACCGTCAGGCGAGGCCGACAGATCCGTGCCGGCGGATTCGAATTCTGAGTCTGGATGCCAGGCGAGGCCACGATAGGGCTTGCGGCGGCAGACGGGAGGTATCTCCGGCTCGGTCCGCGCAGTCAGCTGACAGGGTCAACCCCGAGGCATAATGCACCTTTTGTCGGTGGGTTTCTCTCTTTTTTTTTTTTTTTGCGGGGGGTCGGTGGGTTCTCTGACCGTCGCAAAAACAACACTTCATTTCTAGGAGATGGTTCCGGCACTTCCATCTAATACTTGCGGTGGCGTCTAGTCAGGACCTGAAGGCTGAGCTGACTCCTGGTGGTGAGGTGACGTTAAAAGTCTGGAGATGCATACAGCACATGCTGAATGCAAAGGAGAGGATGTACCGCGGGTGGCTCGTGAGGTGGAGGGATTCCGCGCTTTGTGGTACATGCCTTGCTAGTCGGCATTTTTTCTGTGAATTATTTTTTTACTTGCTGGAATGCTGACCCTGGGTTGTTTGGATGTGCTTTCCGGAAGAGCTTTACAGGGCAGACAATGAAGTGGACTGGGATTATATCAGCATGACGATGAACTCTTAATTGATAGGGTACAGAATTGATTAGCTGAAAAAGGTAAGCGTGTTGGATGGGGTAACTGAAGACGTACTTTTTTTTTATCGTATGCTGCATTGTGATTGAATTCTAACTTGTTTTTTCCTTGAATTAAAATTCAGTTGATGTTCCCAGTGCTTTTCATGGACCGCTGGTCATTATACATTCTCGATACTGAGAAGAAGGTTCTGACGGTGTTTGACCCAACCGAGACAGATCCGACAGATGAGATGAAGAGGAAGCACGAGGCATTAGCGAGGAAGTTCCGGTTTAGATTCTGCCACCTGTCCAATGTCATGTTGGGTGCAGGTGCAGGGTTGGTCGAGACGACTGGCTGGACATTTGTGTACCCCCTGGTGGCGCAGCACGAACCATGCATGAGGTGAGTTCATCTGTGTGGATCATGGAAAAAGGAAAAAGAAAATGCCTGCCTTGACACCAATATCTTTGCACCATGCTAGTACAGGTTAGCAGTGTGTATGTCATGCGCTACATTCTGGAGTTCACTGGTCTTTACCTTGGTTCGATGCTTACCCAAGTGAGATATGGCAAACTTGTGGTTGTCTGAAAAGTATGAATATATAACCGAATTGGTGAACTGAATCATTTGTTTCTCGTGTGTTTTTCTACAGGCACAGCTTGAGCACCTAATAAGAAAGAAAATTGCATATGAGGTCAGTGATCATGAAGGGGAACAAGGGAAATATCCTGTATTTCCTGCACAAAGAAAATTTGTACTTAGAGACCTAAGCAGATTAATTAGAATTACGGACGCTGCGAGCAAAGTTGTATGGACAGATTACCCTCTATCTGAATTCGCAATGTCATAACTAACTATTGGTGGCGATTTGTGCTCTTAAAGGCTTGCACGGCTGTGTTTATGACAAAAAAAAAACCTGACTAAATTTCAAAATGGACAGATTTGGGCTATTTGATTGCAGCAACTGCCGTGAGTGCTTGGTAAAAACGTCGATAAGACACGTAAGATGTATTGAGTGGTCAAGGGGGACCGCCGTGAAATTCCTTAGTGTATCGCTGACCGTAGATGGGGCAGAAAATTGAGACATGGAGATGTTGTCCAGGATACGTTTTTTTGAGTAAAGCTTAACTCCCCGGATTCCTTGACTCCTCGGCATCCTCTTCCTGTAAGGCTCAATTCCTTGGGTTGATTCTCTCCCCCATGGATTTCATGGTGTGAAAAGCTTGGGCTCCACCCAAAGTTAAATTTTCTCGTGGCTGGCTCTATAAGACCGGATTTGGAGCGCAGACAGGTTGGCCAGGCGTGGCTGGCCCAACTGCGGCCTTTGCCAACTTTGCAAAAGGGAGCAAGAGTCTGGCGTCCATCTTTTTTTCAAGTGCCGCTATACTCTTAGGCTTTGGAGGATGCTCATTGACAAGTTGGGACTTGTGCACATGGACACCACCACTTGGCATCTTGCTGGCTCGGTGAAGGAGTGATGGGAGAAGCGAACCAACTTGCAGAATCCTAATAGACGAGCAATGGCCTCTCTCACTATGCTCGTCTCCTGGTTCGTTTGGAACGGGAGGAATGCCAGAGTCTTCCGCCACAAGAGTGCTCCACCGACCATCCTTCTGCAAATGGTCCTCGATGAGGCAAAGCTTTGAGTCACCGCGGGTGCTAGAAAGCTAGGGGACATTATATTGCGAGAATAATTGTCATGCCATGTGTTTGGCTCTTGTAACAACTCTATCTTCTTCTTATTTAATATATGGGGCAAATCTTTTGCCTCCGTTTCAAAAAAAAAACTTCCCGGATAAATACTACTCCTACTTACTAGATAATTGTGGTTCCACATAAAAGGAATAGTTAATATATGAGGGTACACGAATAGCGCACGGCTCAGCGATTCTCGTGTGCCAGGTGAGCCGTCTCCGTGTGTCAGCCGCTTCAACGGCTACCCGACATTGATTAATCCCAGAGCACAAATGTAATCCACATTTTACACTGAGTAATCCAGTATAGGATTGGACTTAAAATATGTACTGATGATCATGCATTCTAACAATGGTACTGGACATGGCCTTGCGCCGATTATAAGATAGAAAACAAGTTTTTTTTTAAAAGGAACAACATGTCATTTTGTTACCATTATTACGAGGCAATGGAATGACATGGTAAAAGAGGCACACTACCAATGGGATGAAAGTACATAGTTTGATGATGAGTAGTGACCCAATTTTCAACTCCTCACAGGAAAGTCCAACTTCGAATAAAACTAGAATTTGAAACAGAATTAGCGACTTGGAAGGGGTCATTTGTACTAGCTGTTTTAAAAAGGAATCTCTATGCATCTCAAAAACCCTTGGACAATGAGCTTGGCCAAATATAAAGGTCATCTCTTTTCGAGAATAAAAATATATCATGTACTAAAGTGCAAAGTACAACTAGCAGAATTACATTAGGTGGTTCCAACATCCTCTTGATCACCACCATGGTCTTCAACTGTTGGTTCCGCCTTTTGGCGATCTGCAATATTGAAGGCATTCAAATTGAAACATTCAACATGGAAGGTATTACATAAAGTACGGAAAAATAATAAAAAACATATTACCAGCTGCTCGAAACCAATCCTCAAGGCACATCAGCGTCTCAACAGTACTCGGGGTCAAACTACTTCTTTGTTCAGTGATGATCCATCCAGCATTGCTGAATGCAACCTCTGCATGCACTGTAGACGCGGACACTCCCATATGTCCTGTGCTATAGCTGCAAGCACCAGATACTTTGGGGAGTGAATCTTCCACCACTTTAAGATATCCAATTTCTGTCGGCGAGGAAACAAGTCTTCTTCAAGATATCGTTGTAGCTCATTTGAGTTATGGGATCTTTTCAATCTCAAATGCTTATCCCAGTCATCAAGAGTGCCCTCACCATCCTTCTCTGCAACCTCATCACCTTCATCAGAAGTGTTTCCAAATTCAGATGCATATTCAGCAAATAGGATCTTCATCGCACTATTCACCTAGGTAAGATATTTCTTTGCGCCATCACCAAACGCTGCGGTCAGTCGGAAGTCAACATATTCATATTTGTACCTTGGATCAAATATCACCGGCAGACAACTTGCTAAGAATGACTCCTCAAAATATTTGATCAATTTCTTCCCCATCTCTTTCACCATGGTAACAATGGTAGGATTTTCACTTACAACTTCTCTCTCCATTATCTGCTTCACATTCCAGACCTCATAGAAGTATAGGTGAGAGGTGGGATATGTCCTACCCGAGATTTTCTTTGTGGCTGTGTAAAAAGCGCCCAAAAGATGGCAAATAGCTTCGGCCATCTCCCGTTCACTAGCTGAAGGAGCAAATTTATAATCTTTGTCAGCTTCTTTCAAGGCTTCGAACGCTGCTCTGAACGACAATGATGATTCAAGCATTAGGTACGTTGAATTTCATCGGGTAGGCACATCTAGCGAAGGATGGTTTTTACAAGCAAGTCCCACCCGCGCAATCATCACATATAATTTCTCCATTCTACCTTGCGAACTCTTGACATACTGCACTGGTTCTCTGATTTTATCAACAACTGACGCCACTGCGTCGAGCCCATCTTGCACCACTAGATTCAATACATGTGCAGCACATCTAACATGCAATAATTTTCCACTATGATGCAGAAGATACCTATCTGCCGAAATTTTTCTCAAGTGGCCACATCAAGGTATTAACTGGTGCATTGTCTAGGGTAAAGCTAAAGATTTTGTCTTCCATTTTCCAATCTCTCAAGCTATTTTGCACCATGTCAAACATGTTATGAGTATTCTGTGGAGTTTCCAAGAGGCAAAACCTGATTATTCTGTTTTGTAGAGTCCATGAGCCATCAATAAAGTGGGCAGTTATGCATAAATAACCCAGCTTCTGATTGGACGTCCACATGTCACTCGTTAATGATACTCGAGAATTTAGATTGCTAAAAAAATGCTTGAGTTTCATTTTTGTGTCTATCATATGCATCAATGCAATCTTGTTTAATTGTTTCCCTGCATACCACATTGAACCATGGATTCAACATCTTAACAAAGGATCTAAAGCCAGGATATTCAACAAAAGTGAAAGGTAATTCATGTAGCACAATCAACTTTGCCAGTGCTCTACGTGCACGCCCTTGGTCAAACTTCCACTCTGGATCAATTGCACTATCAGTTCGTATCTTGGCAACCATACCATCCATTTTAGATCTCTCCTCACGTACCAACAAGTGTACCGATATGACTTGTCCCTGACTTTTTTGAGGCAGGAAGTAGTTGGTTGCAGTAAGTACAACGACCTTGTGCAAGCATTCCATCAATATATATCAGTTCTGCCCCGTTCCAAATTTTTGATTTTAATTTTCGTGGTCTGCGTGAACCAAGGTTTGCTACTTTGGGTGACAGAGCTAGCAGTGAAGGCTATGACGTAGGGGATCTCTCTAGTGACTTAGCCTTTTTTTCTCTTCTTGCTAAGAATGAAACTACGACATTGTTTAGGACTGGAGACCTTACCACGTTTTTGGATAGTGATGGATGCTTATTCTTGTCAACGGGCAAAGATCCATATGATGGCTGCTTATTACTGTTAAGGGGCAAAGATCCAAGTGATGGCTGCTTATCCTTGTCAACAGGCAAAGATCCAGGTGATGGCTGCTTATCCTTGTCAATGGACCCAGATCCAAGTGATGCTATAGTTGCAACATCTCTCTGGGAAACAAGAAAAGCGTACACAATAAGCTTGATAAAGAGTCAATCTGATAGTTGCCGCAATTGAAATATCTCTCTAGGAAACAAGAAAAGCATACACAATAAGCTTGATAAAGAGTCAATCTGATAGTTGCTGCAACTGAAATATCTCTCTAGGAAACAAGAAAAGGGTAGACAAATAAGCTTGAGAAGGGCAATTTGATTCAGAGATAATCATTCGCAATCAGAGTTCACCTTATTAAGCCTTTTCTTCTCCAATGGTGGTGCCTGCTTATCCATATCAATGGCCAAAGGTCCAAACAATGGTGCCGGTGGATTAGTGCACATTCCTTCACTTGCCTGAGAGAAAAAAAATTGTTGTTGTCTAATAAGTATTGCTAAACAGTAAAATAGACATAAAGACTTTATGTCTATTTCTTGAATGTTGACAGCTTCATGGTAAAGTAGTGTGATAATTTTACCTTCCTCTTTTTCTTGGACGTCGACGGCTTCATGATGACTTTGCTCGTTTTTTGGTGTTCCCCATGAAGCTCGCCGCTACTCTGCCTACTTCGCTTCCTTTTCTTGCACTTTGGTAGTTCCATAAGGAGCTCACCAGCACCCTTGTGCTCTTCAAGATCCGGTCATTAGCCTTCTCAGTTTTTATGGCACGCAAGAGCTCATTAGTAACCTTGTGCTCCTCAAGATATGAAAATTTTCACAACCAAGTTAAATATGATGAGTTAAGTTCAGACATTATTAATAGGTACAATAGAATAAGAAAGAAAGAACTTTCAGCAAACAATTCATTTGAATTCTAAGCCCTCCGCAAACCACAATGCTAAACCTAACTTGTTTCAGACTATTTGTAGAAGTTACTCCTCACTTTTGTGCAAGTTCATTTTTAAGCATCTGCCTTGCCAGGGGTACAAAATGCAGAGACATTCATTCTAACTTGTTTCAGACTACTTGTAGCCAACAAAACACAGTAAGATTCAGGTTCATTTAATAACAACACTATAGATGCAAGTTTTGGTTATAAATGACAACTTGAAACAAAATAAAACGCAAGGCGTTGTACAATTGGAAATCAACTCTTCCTGCAAAATATTGTAGAGATCTTTCTTTTGAGGGGACAGCTGGTGGAGGAGAAGACTAAAAAGTGCATCGAAGAGTTCTTTTTCTACTGATGTCAATGGTGTGTGGATGTTGAGATTCTAAAAGGAGATACTATTGTTTGGTAAATCCGGTGATGTTGCAACATGCCCGTGTTGTTTTGGTGTTAATGCATGACACTGAACTTCAGTATTGACTCTTAACAGAAACTGAAATAGGAATCTTGCAAATTTTCACTAGAATTCATGAGGAATCCATCAACATCTGAATCCTACATGGTAAATGGAAAGGAGAAGGATTGATTGACTACCTGCAGCAGGTGAGCTGGGGGTCGGGGTTGGGGAAACCGGCGACCTAGGGGTCAGGGTTGGGGCTGCTGGTGAGGTGGAGGTCGGGGTTGGGGCTGCCGGTGACCTGGGGGTCGGGGTTGGTGCCGCCGGCGACCTGACCATCGCGCCCGGCCGGGGTCGAGGGGATCGACGAGTCTTGATTGGGACGGAAAGAAGCTGCAAGGAAGGGGAGGCCGAGATGTGCTGAGCGGCGGCGGCGGCGGCGTGAGAGAGGGGAGGAAGAGAAGGTGATGCAGCGGCGTCGGCCATCGAGCGGCGGTGGCAGGAGTGCGCCTGCGCTGCAGCGCCTTCTTTGTCCAGCGACCTATTAGGCTAAGGTGGGATTCCACTGTGCTAATAGGGCTAGCCCACTTAATTTTTTACCTATCCAGTGGGCTCCTGCTGAAGCTGTTTAAGGCCAACTCCACCGTGTGAGCCCAAACGGACGTCCGTTTTGTTCGGATTCTGTCCGTTTGGGTAGGGATTTGGGGTCGTGTCCAGGCCTGTCCTGGGATGCGGTGGTCGTGCGCCCAGCGCGCGGCCGCATCCATTTGCCCCATCCTGTCCGCGTATAGTTCTTTGCAAGTCCTTAAACTTTTTTTATCATTCATTTTTGGTACATGACAATACATCATCACATTTTGACTAGTAAAGCAAGGCCAAAGAAAACAAGAACAACAAGAATACATTTGATAAGATACCCAACTTCCATAACTGCTCCCTTGAGTTGGGTTAGTGCCTTCTCGATGCACTCATTGTTGATCTGTGGAGGAGGCACGACGTTGCACCCTCCTTTCTTCTTCAAGCCAGAAGTCGACGTTGCTTCCTCACACGTAGTATCATGCCTTGTTGCTTCTTCGCACGTAGTATCGTGCCTAGCGTCTAATCTAGCAACAAGTGCACTTGTCTCATCTAAAGCCTCTAGGCTAGCTAAAAGTGCACGAACATGCACTACATTTCGCTCTATCAACATATCGATGTACTCTTCTTCCCAATACCAAAACTTGCATCCGTTCTACACAATAAAACTTAAAGTTAGCACCACTAGTCTAATCCAAGAGCACAAACCGAAGCTAAAAGAGCACATACCCCATCGTTTAAGCACTTGATGAACACCCATCCGGTGTGCTCCGGCGTTGTAGACACGCAGCGCACGACCACCCTTGGGCAGTGGTCGCACTTGATGAGGGGCAACGGTGCGCCGACGAGCTTTTGGGCAAGCACCGAGCCCGCCCGGCCGCCATTCGCGTATCTGCCGGCGGACCACCGACGGTGCAGATCCGAGCGGCTAGAGGATGAGAACTGCCTGCATGTGGCCTTGCGGCCCTGCCAGGGCCTTCCGGCAAGGTGCCTGGCCAGTCCATGGCGCGGCCCGGCCTCCCACAGCCGGGCGAGCTCAAGACCGACCGGATCCGCCCCAAATCTGGCCGGCGGGTGCGCAAACAAGGTGGTCATGCTTGGGTAGCTCGGCGGCGACGAGAGGAAGGGGCTGGGCAAGTGCGCGTCCGAGTTGCACGGCTGCAATGGCAGCGGGCGGGCGGTCGGCGGTGGCAAGGGGAAGAGAGGGGAAGAGTGGGGAAGAGTGGAGTGGATGCGGCCGGAGGGAGGGAGGGGGCGGATAGAAAAAGGCCCGTCCTGTGCCACCGACGGGCGAGCCAGGGGAGGACACGCGCAGACGACCCGCGCGTTCGCGTGGTGTCCATTTCACCCCAAAAGCGGCGCAAACTTGGGCCGCGGATGGGTCAAAAGCGGACACAAAGCGGACAAAAGTCCGTTTGCGCCCCCGCACTGGGCCGTCTCGTTTGTCCCTTTTACCCCAAACGGACGGGGACGGACAGGATAGGGTCGCGCGGTGGAGTTGGCCTAAGTGGGATGGGATAATGAATCCCACTTAAACCCACTCCCACCTACAGCGTGAGACCTTACCATCCATCGGTGCAGTTAATGGGCCCACGCGCTGCCTATTTTTGCCATCGATACATCTGCTATATAGACAGGAATACAACAACTGGCACAAATCCGTATGCTACTGGACGAGTATGATTTCGAGATCAGCTAAGCTTGGGCTCAGAATCAAATATTCGCTATTTATTTTGGTTTTGTCTGTGAGTTACAACATATATGTGCTCATCCTGTTACCAAAGGAAGCTTGAGCAGTTGAGCTTGCTTCCTTTAACACTCTTTATTATTTATTTATAGCTTACCTTGCTGCTAGTTACTTTTATTGATGTTGTACATTACTGAGGTTGGCTTGGAAAAATTGTAACCGATAGCACAACATGTTTTTATTATGAAAACAAACAATTATATCATGCCGGAGCTTGGCTGAAGCCGCGGTAAATCAACAAGATGCTTTAGTAGCCCAAAATCCTAAAGCCGAGTCTGATATTGGCGCATTCTAACTCGGTCTGGGAAAGAGTACAAAAAGGCGAATAACCAGCTCGTGTAGATTAAATGTTGTATTGCTATTTTCATTAGCGTGTGCTCTGTTAAAGCTGTCCCTTCCAGAAATCGCTCCACTGGAGAGCAAAAGTGCTCCTGCTCAAGTTCTGCCTTGAGACGACGACCCTCCGTCTCGAAAGTCCTCTCCTGATATTTCTAGGTCAAAAGACCTTATGTACCAAAAGATGGGCACCGGAGGTGGGACAGGGAACCCACTACCCACCAGAGCGCGCATGGAGGGCGATGGTGATGACCCACAAGTATAGGTGATCTATCATAGTCCTTTCGATAAGTAAGAGTGTCGAACCCAACGAGGAGTAGAAGGAAATGACAAGCGGTTTTCAGTAAGGTATTCTCTACAAGCACTGAAATTACTGGTAACATATAGTTTTGTGATAAGTGTTCGTAATGGGTAACAAGTAACAAAAGTAAGCAAGGTGTAGCAAGGTGGCCCAATCCTTTTTGTAGCAAAATAAAAGCCTGGACGAACTCTTATATAAAGCAAAACGCTCCCTAGGACACATGGGAATTACTGTCAAGCTAGTTTTCATCATGCTCATATGATTCACGTTCGTTACTTTGATAATTTGGTGGGTGGACCGGTGCTTGGGTGCTGTCCTTACTTGGACAAGCCTCCCACTTATGATTACCCCATCTCGCAAGCATCTGCAACTACAAAATAAGAATTAAGTTAAACCTAACCATAGCATGGAACATATGGATCCAAATCAGCCCCTTACGAAGCAACACATAAACTAGGGTTTAAGCTTCTGTCACTCTAGCAACCCATCATCTACTTATTACTTCCCAATGCCTTCCCCTAGGCCCAAATCATGGTGAATTGTCATGTAGTTGACGTTCACATAACACCACTAGAGGAGAGACAACACACATCACATCAAAATATCGAACAAATACCAAATTCACATGATTACCTATAACAAGACTTGTCCCATGTCCTCAGGAACAAACGTAACTACTCACAAAGCATATTCATGTTCATAATCAGAGGGGTATGAATAAGCATTAAGGATATGAACATATGATCTTCCACCAAACAAACCAACTAGCATCAACTACAAGGAGTAATCAACACTACTAGCAACCCACAGGTACCAACCTGAGGTTTTAAGACAATGATCGGATACAAGAGATGAACTAGGGTTTGGGAGCAGATGGTGCTGGTGAAGATGTTGTTGGAGATTGACCCCCTCTTGATGAGAGGATCGATGGTGATGACGATGGCGGTGATTTCCCCCTCCCGGAGGGATGTTTCCCCGGTAAAACAGCTCCACCGAAGCCCTAGATTGGTCCTGCCCAGGTTCCGCCTTGAGACGGGGGCGCTTCATCCCGAAAGCTTCTCTATGATTTTTTCCAAGGCAAAAGACACCATATAGCAGAAAATGGACATCGGGGGCCTGCCAGGGGCCCCATGAGGTAGGGGCGTGCCCAGGGGGGTAGGGCGCGCCCTCCACCCTCATGGCTGACTGGTGGCCTCTCTCTGGTGCTTTCTTTGCCCAATATTTAATATATTCCAAAACTGATCTCCGTGAAGTTTCATGATTTTTGGAGTTGTGTAGAATAGGTCTCTAATATTTGCTCCTTTTCTAGTCCAGAATTCCAGCTGTCGGAATTCTCCCTCTTCATGTGGAACTTATAAAATAAGAGAGAAAAGACATAAGTATTGTGACATAATGTGTAATAACAGCCCATAATGCAATAAATATTGATATAAAAGCATGATGCAAAATGGACGTATCAACTCCCCCAAGCTTAGACCTCGCTTGTCCTCAAGCGAAAGCCGATATCGAAAAATATGTCCACATGTTTAGAGATAGAGGTGTCGATAAAATAAAATACGGACATGAGGGCATCATGATCATCTTTAGAACAACAACATATATTGTCATATGAATTCTTATGCTAAAGTAACAATTTATTCACATGGTAAAGTATGAATCAGAAACTTCATTGAAAACTAACAAACTATGATCTCAGTCATTGAAGCAATTGCAATTTACCATAACATCGGAAAGAGTCAACATAAGAGCTTTTCAGCAAGTCCACATACTCAAATATCATTTAGTCTTTCACAATTGCTAACACTCAAGCGATACTTATGGGTACAAAGTTTCAATCGGACACAGAGGAAGATAGGGGCTTATAGTTCCGCCTCCCAACCTTTTACCTCAAGAAGAATGTCAACAATAATACTTTATGAAAACCTACATCCAAGTGGATACATATATCAGGATCTTTCCAACACATAGTGCGTGCCAAAGGATAAAATGTAAAAAGGAAAGGTGAAGATCACCATGACTCTTGCATGAGGGTAAAAGGTAAAAATAAAAGATAGGCCCTTCGCAGAGGGAAGTAGAGGTTTTCATGCGCTTTTATGTGGATGCACAAAATCTTAATGCAAAAGAACGTCACTTTATATTGCCACTTGTGATATGGACCTTTATTATGCAGTCCGTCACTTTTATTTCTTCCATATCACAAGCTCCTATAAAGCTTATTTTATTACACTAATAGATCGTACATATTTAGAGAGAAATTTTTATTGCTTGCACCGATGACAACTTACTTGAAGGATCTTACTCAATCCATAGGTATGTATGGTGGACTCTCATGGAAAAACTGGGTTTAGGGATATTTGGAAGCACAAGTAGTATCTCTACTTGGTGCAAAGAATTTGGCTAGCATGAGGGGGAAAGGCAAGCTCAACATGTTGGATGATCCATGACAATATAACTTATTTGGATATAAGAAAACATAACCCATTATGTTGTCTTCCTTGTCCAACATCAACCTTTTAGCATGTCATATTTTAATGAGTGCTCACAATTATAAAAGATGTCCAAGGTAGTATATTTATATGTGAAAACCTCTCTTTCTTTATTACTTTTTATTAATTGCAACGATGACCAAAACTATGTTTGTCAACTCTCAACAACTTTTATTCATCATACTCTTTATATGTGAAGTCATTACTCTCCATAAGATCAATATGATCTTTTTATTTCTTTTTTATTCTTTCTTTAATTCCCTCAAGATCATAACAAGATAACAAAAGCCCTCAACTCAAAACTACTCTTTATAATATATAGCTCACAGACTCGATTACATAGATAGATATCATAACAAAACTCAAAGCTAGATCATACTAAAACTTTATTATACTAGATCAAGATATAACCAAAAGGATCGAACTAAGAAAAACGATAAAGATAGAAGTGTGATGGTGATACGATACTGGGGCACCTCCCTCAAGCTTGGCAGTTGCCAAGGGGAGTGCCCATACCCATGTATTTATGTCTCTTTCTTCGGAGGTGGTTATGATGGAGTTTTTGATGATGTAGGCTTGTCGTCCATCTTCCCAGGCATAGGCTCACCATCATAGATGGATGAAAGAGTCTCCGGGATCCTCAAATCTGCAACCAAACTCATCCTCTTGAATCTATATTCATACTCACAGTTTTGGTTTTGCAGGCCATAGATCTGGGCCTGGAGGTGCTCGATTTTCTCGTGAAGTTTGAAGATGGCCTCCCCGATGTTCTTGGCATCCAGCTTGTGTTTGTTGGTGAACTCCGCGATCATCATGTGATTGGAGTTGAGTCCATGTTCCACCATCCCTTGGCACTTGAAAACCTGTTGCTCCATTGCGTCGAGTCTTGTCTCCACGCTTTCGGTCTTCTTCGGTCCCTCAACATCACGGATGTGCAACACCCCCTCACGCATCTCAATGGTTTGAGGGTGTTGCAACACCTCCGTGAGGTAAGGATTGATGACCTTCTCGAAAAACTTGTCCTTGGGGGCGCTTGGAGACGTCATGGTGATCTAGATCTGTCAGGAAAACAACCCGAAACAAAGAACAGAGGATTTTGCCATGGTACGGCGGTCAAAACCTTCGGGAGATTATATAATGAATTTTTACCGACCAAAAGAAGTATCGTGCAAGAAAACGGGGTCCGGAGGGCACACGAGGTGGCCACGAGGCAGGGGGCGCGCCCAGGGGGTAGGGCGCGCCCTCCACCCTCGTGGATGCCTCATGTCTCTTTTGGACTACTTTTAATTTTCCTAATTTTTTAAATATTCCAAAACGGAGAAAAATTGCTATTTGAATAGTTTTGGAATCGGTTTACTTACTGTACCACATACCTATTCCTTTTCGGAGTCTGAAACATTCTGGAAAGTGTCCCTTATGTACTCCTCCGGGGTTACGGTGTTAATAACATTGGTTTCAACATTTATGGGATTACCTAAGATATAATGTTTGATTCATTGACCGTTTACCACCTTCGGATTTGTACCTTCGGCGTTGTTGATTTTTATGGCACCGGAACGATAGACCTCCTCGATAATGTAAGGACCTTCCCATTAAATAGAAGTTTTCCTGCAAAAAATCTTAAACGAGAGTTGTATAGCAAAACATAATCACCTACATTAAACTCACGCTTTTGTATCTTTTTGTCATGCCATCTTTTAACTTTTTCTTTAAACAACTTGGCATTCTCATAGGCTTGGGTTCTCCATTCATCAAGTGAGCTAATGTCAAATAACCTCTTCTCACCGGCAAGTTTGAAATCATAATTGAATTCTTTAATAGCCTAATATGCCTTATGTTCTAGTTCAAGAGGTAAGTGACAAGCCTTTCCATAAACCATTTTATACGAAAACATACCCATGGGATTTTTATAAGCAGTTCTATAAGCCCATAATGCATCATCAAGTTTCTTTGGACCAATTCTTTCTAGATCTATTAATAGTCTTTTGCGAAATCAATTTAATTCTCTATTACTCAACTCTACTTGACCACTAGATTGAGGATGATATGGAGATGCAATTCTATGATTAACATCATACTTAGCGAGCATTTTACGAAAAGCACCATGAATAAAATGTGAACCACCATCAGTCATCAAATATCTAGGGACTCCAAACCTTGGAAAAATAAATCCTTTAAGTATCTTAATAGAAGTGTTATGATTAGCACTACTAGTTGGAATTACCCATTTAGTAACATAATCAATAACAACTAAAATATGTGTATACCCATTGTAGGAAGTTCATAGGCATTTCCTGACGTCTACTAATATTACCAATTCTCTGGCATTCATCACAAGACAAGACAAACTTACGAGCATCTTTGAAGAGAGTAGGCCAATAAAAACCAGATTGCAATACCTTATGTGCAGTTCTATCTCTAGCGTGGTGTCCTCCGTAAGCTTCAGAGTGACACTTCCGTAGGATCTATTCCTGTTCATGCTCAGGTACACAACGTCTAATAAAACCATCTACTCCTTCTTTATAAAGGTGTGGGTCATCCCAAAAGTAATGTCTTAAATCATAGAAAACCTTTTTCTTTTGCTAGTATGTGAAACTAGGTGGTATAAATTTAGCAACAATGTAATTAGCATAATTAGCATACCATGGAGTAGTACGAGAAGCATTTATGACAACTAATTGTTCATCAGGAAAGCTATCATCAATAGGCAGTGGGTCATGAAGAACATTTTCTAACCTAGACAAGTTGTCTACAACGGGGTTCTCATCTCCCTTTCTATCAGTAATATGCAAATCAAATTCTTGTAGCAAGAGAACCCATCTAATAAGTCTAGGTTTAGCATCTTTATTTTCCATAAGATATTTAAGAGCAACATGATTAGTGTGAACAGTTACTTTGGAATCAGTCTGAACTTATCACAAGCAAATACGACTGCTAACATTCTTTTTCAGTAGTAGCATAATTTCTCTGGGCACTGTCTAGAGTTTTACTAGCATATTGGATAACATTTAATTTCTTATCAACTCTCTGTCCTAGAACAGCACCAACAACATAATCACTAGCATCACACATAATTTCAAAGGGTAAATTCCAATCAGGTGGCTAAACAATAGGTGCAGAAATCAAGGCTTTCTTAAGTATTTCAAATGCTTCTACACAATCATCATCAAAAACAAAAGGAACATCCTTTTGCAAGAGATTAGTGAGAGGCCTAGAAATTTTAGAGAATTCTTTAATAAACCTCCTATAGAAACCAGCATGACCAAGGAAACTTCTTATACCTTTGATATCTTTAGGAGACGACATCTTTTCAATAGCATCTACTTTAGCTTTATCAACTTCAATACCTCTTTCAGAAATTTTATGCCTCAAGACAATACCTTCATTAACCATAAAGTGGCACTTCTCCCAATTCAAGACAAGATTAGTTTCTTCGCATCTCTACAAAACTCGATCAAGGTTGGTTAAGCAACCATCAAAAGAAGTTCCGCAAAGAGAAATCATCCATGAGAACCTCAACAATCTTTTCACAAAAGTCAGAGAATATAGCAGTCATACATCTTTGATAGGTAGCAGGTGCATTGCATAAACCAAAAGGCATACGTCTATAAGCAAAAGTACCAAAAGGGCAAGTAAAAGTGGTCTTTTCCTGATCCTCTTTCGACACAGGTATTTGAGAGAAACCAGAATAACCATCTAGAAAGCAAAAATGTGTATGTTTGGATAGTCTTTCTAGCATTTGATCAATAAAATGTAGAGGGTAAAGATCTTTTCTAGTAGCTTTATTTAATTTGCGGAAATCAATTACCATTCTATAACCTGTAACAATTCTTTGCGGGATCAATTCATTCTTATCATTAGGAACAACAGTAATACCTCCCTTCTTAGGGACACAATGAACGGGACTTACCCACTGACTATCAACAATAGGATAAATTATACCTGCCTCTAGAAGCTTTAGTATTTCATTTCTTACCACTTCTTCCATCTTAGGATTTAACCATCGTTGATGATAAACAACTGGTTTAGCATCTTTCTCCAAATTTATTTTGTGCTGGAATAGAGTGGGACTAATGCCCTTAAGACCATCAAGAGTATATCCAATAGCAGCACGGTGCTTCTTCAAGGTTTTCGATAATTTTTCTTCTTCATGCTCTGAAAGGTTAGCACTAATAATAGCAGGATATATCTTCTTTTCATCAAGATAAGCATATTTAAGAGTATCAGGTAATTGTTTAAGCTCAAACATGGGATCTCCCTTGGGGGAGGAGGATCCCGTAGGATTTCAACAGGCAAGTTGTGTTTCAAAATAGGCTCTTGCTTAAAGAACACTTCATCTATTTCCCTTCTTTCATTCATGAACATATCATTTTCATGGTCTAGCAAATATTATTCTAAAGGATCATTAGGAGGCACGACAATAGAAGCAAGACCAATAAATTCATCCTTACTAGGCAATTCTTTATCATGGGGTTGTCTACGAAATTTAGAAAAATTAAAGTCATGGGAGATATCCCCTAAACCAATAGTAACAATATCCTTTTCGCAGTCTATCTTAGCATTAACAGTATTCAAGAAGGGTCTACCAAATATATTGGGACAAAAGTCATCTTGTGGGGAACCAAGAACAAGAAAATCAGTAGGATATTTAATTTTGCCACACAAGACTTCAACATCTCTAACAATCCCAACTAGTGAAATATTATCTCTATTTGCAAGCTTAATAATAACATCAATATCTTCTATCTCAGCAGGTGCAATATCATCCATAATTTCTTTATACAAGGTAAAAGGTATTGCACTAACGCTAGCACCCATATCACATAAGGCATGATAACAATGATCTCCTATTTTAACAGAAACAACATGCATGCCAACAATAGGTCTATGTTTATCTTTAGTATCGGATTTAGCAATTCTAGCAGCTTCATCACAGAAATAAATAGCATGCCCCTCAATATTATCAACCAAGAGATATTTAACCATAGCAATACTAGGTTCAACTTTAATTTGTTTAGGGGGTGTAAGTGTTCTAGTATTACTCTTACAAACCACAGTTGAAGCTTTAGCATGATCCTTTATTCTAACAGGGAAAGGTGGTTTCTCAATATAAGCAGTAGGAACAATAGGGTCAACATTATAAGTAATAGTTTCTTCTTCAACTTTATTAAGTTCTACTACTTTCACTTCAATGGGAGGATGATATTTAAACCACTTCTCCTTAGGGAGATCAACATGAGTAGCAAATGATTCACAGAAAGAAGCTACTATCTCAGAGTCAAGTCCATATTTAGTGTTAATTTCATGAAAATCATCGATATCCATAAAAGATTTAACACAATCAAACTTCGGGGTTATACCTGACTCCTTACCTTCGTCGAGTTCCCAATCTTCAGAGTTGCGTTTAATTCTTTCCAATAAATCCCATTTAAATTCAATAATCTTCATCATAAAAGAACTAGTACAAGAAGTATCGAGCATGGAGCGATCATTATGAGAAAGCCGAGCATAATTTTTTTGAATAATAATTTCTCTTGAGAGCTCATGATTGGGGCATGAATATAACATTAACTTAAGCCTCCCCCAATCCTGAGCAATACTTTCTCCTTCATGAGGCCAAAAATTATATATATAATTCCGATCACGATGAACTAGATGCATATGATAAAACTTCTGATGAAATTCCAATTTCAATCGGTTGTAGTTCCATGATCCAATATCATCACATAGCCTATACCATGTCAATACCTTTCCCTTCAAGTATAAAGGGAATACATGCTTCTTGACAACATACTCGGGCATACCTGCAAAGCTTAAATAATCCACAAACATCATCCACATAGATTAGGTGCATATCGGGATGTAATATTCCATCTCCTGTATAGGGATTAGCTAGCAGTTTCTCTATCATACCCGAAGGAATCTCAAAATAAATATTTTCATTAGGTTAAGGAGAAACTCTTTGGTCTTCTGGTCGGGGTGAAGATACCCCGAACAAGCCCCTCAAACGATTATTTTCCATAGTAACAAGTGACAGTAATTTCAGCACACTATGTAAATGTTTCCTTACCAAATTCCACTTACCAAAGGCGCTTCACTCCTCGGCAACGGCGCCAGAAAAGATTCTTGATGACCCACAAGTATAGGGGATCTATCATAGTCCTTTCAATAAGTAAGAGTGTCGAACCCAACAAGGAGCAGAAGGAAATGACAAGCGGTTTTCAGTAAGGTATTCTCTGCAAGCACTGAAATTATCGGTAACGGATAGTTTTGTGATAAGGTAATTCATAATGGGTAACAGGTAACCAAAGTATACAAGGTATAGAAATGTGGCCCAATCCTTTTTGTAGCAAAGGACAAGCCTGGACGAACTCTTATATAAAGCAAAGCGCTCCCGAGGACACATGGGAATTACTATCAAGCTTGTTTTCATCATGCTCATATGATTCGCGTTCGTTACTTTGATAATTTGATATGTGGGTAGACTGGTTCTTGGGTGTTGTCCTTAATTGGAAAAGCCTCTCACTTATGATTTACCCCTCTCACAAGCATTTGCAACTACGAAAGAAGAATTAAGGTAAACCTAACGAAACATATGGATCCAAATCAGTCCCTTACGAAGCAATGCATAAACTAGGGTTTAAGCTTCTGTCACTCTAGCAACCCATTATCTACTTATTACTTCCCAATGCCTTCCCCTTGGACCAAATCATGGTGGAAGTGTCATGTAGTCGACGTTCACATAACACCACTAGAGGAGAGACAACATACATCTCATCAAAATATCGAACGAATACCAAATTCACATGATTACTTATAACAAGACTTCTCCCATGTCCTCACGAACAAACGTAACTACTCACAAAGCATATTCATGTTCATAATCAGAGCGGTATTAACAAGGATTAAGGATCTGAACATATGATCTTCCACCGAATAAACCAACTAGCATCAACTACAAGGAGTAATCAACACTACTAGCAACCCACAGGTACCAATCTGAGGTTTTAAGACAAAGATCAGATACAAGAATGAACTAGGGTTTGAGAGGAGATAGTGCTAGTGAAGATGTTGATGGAGATTGACCCCCTCTCGATGAGAGGATCGATGTGATGACGATGGCGGTGATTCCCCCCTCCCGGAGGGATGTTTCCCCGGCAGAACAGCTCCATCGGAGCCCTAGATTGGTCTTGCCTAGGTACCGCCTTGAGATGGTAGTGCTTCATCCCGAAAGCTTCTCTATGATTTTTTCCAAGGCAAAAGACACCATATAGCAGAAGATGGACGTCGGGGGCCTGCCAGGGGGCTCACGAGGCATGGGGCGCGCCCTCCACCCTCGTTGCTGACTGGTGGCCCCCCTCTTGTGCTTTCTTCGCCCAATATTTTTAATATATTTCAAAACTTATCTCCGTGAAGTTTCAGGACTTTTAGAGTTATGTAGAATAGGTCTCTAATATTTGCCCCTTCTCTAGTCCAGAATTCCAGCTGCCGGCATTCTCCCTCTTCATGTGAACCTTATAAAATAAGAGAGAAAATGCATCAGTATTGTAACATAACATGTAATAACAGCCCATAATGCAATAAATATTGATATAAAAGCATGATGCAAAATGGATGTATCAGGTGGCGCGCCCTGGTGCCTTGTCGGCACCTGGGTGGACCCCTCTGGTATTTATTTTCTCCAATATTTTTTATCTATTCCAAAATAATTCTCCATCAAATTTCAACTCATTTGGAGATGTGCAGAATAGGTATCTCTGTCATAGCTTTTTCAGGTCCAGAATTCCAGCTCCTGGTATTCTCCCTCTTTGTGTAAACCTTGCATATTATGAGAGAAAATGCATTAGATTTACTCCACAAAGTGTTATATTGAATAAAAACTGAAGGAAACATGCCCTAGAGGCAATAATAAAGTTGTTGTTTATATTTCCTTATATCATGATAAATTTTTGTTATTCATGCTAGAATTGTATTAACCGGAAACTTAGTACATGTGTGAATACATAGACAAAACAAAGTGTCCCTAGTATGCCTCTGCTTGACTAGCTCGTTAATCAAAGATGGTTATGTTTCCTGACCATAGACATGTATTGTCATTTGATAAACAGGATCACATCATTAGAGAATGATGTGATGGAAAAGACCCATCCTGTTAGCTTAGCATAATGATCGTTAAGTTTTATTGCTATTTGCTTTCTTCATGACTTATACATGTTCCTCTGATTATGAGATTATGCAACTCCCGAATACCGGAGGAACACCTTGTGTTCTATCAAACGTCACAACGTTACTGGGTGATTATAAAGATGCTCTACAGGTGTCTCCGAAGGTGTTTGTTGGGTTGGCATAGATCGAGAATAGGATTTGTCACTCCGTGTATCGGAGAGGTATCTCTAGGCCCTCTCGGTAATGCTCATCACTATAAGCCTTGCAAGCAATGAGACTAATGAGCTAGTTACGGGGTGATGCATTACAGAATGAGTAAAGAGACTTGCCGGTAACGAGATTGAACTAGGTATGAAGATACCGATGATCGAATCTTGGGAAAGTAACATACCGATGACCAAGGGAACAACGTATGTTGTTGTGCGGTTTGACCGATAAAGATCTTCGTATAATATGTAGGAGCCAATATGAGCATCCAGGTTCCGCTATTGGTTATTGATCTGAGATGTGTCTCGATCATGTCTACATAGTTCTGGAACCCGTAGGGTCCGCATGCTTAACATTCAATGACGATTTGTATTATGAGTTATTTGTTTTTGATGATCGAAGTTTGTTCGGAGTCCCAGATGAGATCACGGACATGATGAGGAATCTTGAAATGGTCGAGAGGTAAAGATTGATATATTGGAAGGTTATGTTCGGACACAGGAAGAGTTTCGGAGAGGTCCAAACCTTTTTCGGAGTACGAGGAGGTTACCGGAACCCCCCGGGAAAGTTAATGGGCCTATATGGGCCTTAGTGGAGAGAGGAGGTAGCAGCCAGGAGGTGGTGCACGCCCCCCAAGCCCAAACCGAATTGGACTAGGGGTGGGAGTGCCCCCCCCCTTTTCCTTCTCCTTCTCCACTTCTTTCCCCCTTTCCCACTACGGAAAAGGAAAGGGGAATCCCACTTGGACTAGGGAGTCCTAGTAGGACTCCCCCCTTGGCGCGTCTGAGGGAATCCTGAATTAGGGGGTATTCAGACAGCCGGAATGTGTACAACGTCTGGACTATTGAAGCGTGAAGATACAAGACTCGAGACTTCGGCCCGTGTTCGGATGGGTCTCTCCTTTGCGTGGAAGGCAAGCTTGGCGATCCGGATATTGTGTTTCCTTCCTTGTAACCGACCCCATGTAAACCCTAGCCCTCTCCGGTGTCTATATAAACCGGAGAGGTTGGTCCTTAGAAGGCCGATCACAATTGCAATCATACCATCATAGGCTAGCTCTTAGGGTTTAGCCTCTACGATCTCATGGTAGATCTACTCTTGTACTACTCATATCTTCAATATTAATCAAGCAGGAAGCAGGGTTTTACCTCCATCGAGAGGGCCTGAACCTGGGTAAACATTGTGTCCCTTGCTTCCTGTTACCATCAGCCTAGGCGCACAGATCGGGACCCCCTACCCGAGATCCGCCGGTTTTGACACCGACATTGGTGCTTTCATTGAGAGTTCCTCTGTGTCGTCGCTGCAAGGCTTGATGGCGCCTTCAATCATCATCAACAACACGGTCCAGGGTGAGGCTTTTCTCCCCGGACAGATCTTCGTGTTCGGTGGCTTCGCACTGCGGGCCAACTCGCTTGGACACCTGGAGCAGATTGACAGCTACGCCCCTGGCCATCAGACCAGGTTCGGAAACCTGAATTACACGGTGGACATTCGCCAAGACTTGATCTTCGACGGATTCAGGCCTATGCCAGGAGCACCGGACAGTCACGACGAGCACGGCTTAGACCTGCTGTCGGACAAAGCTCGGGGTATCACCCCCGCAGTAGCCTTGGACCTAAATCCGGAGCAGGCTGCGCTGCCTAAAGACGGAGGGTTGGACCCCGTCCCGCAGGCTGCACACTCATCGGAGGTGGAGCCGAACACGGGTCTCACCTTTGTGGTGGCCTATGACTTCAGACCCCCGGATTCGCATCCGGATGTTGGTTCCTGTCCGCGCACTCCCGAGCCAGTCGACCCAGGTTGGGCTCCGGTAACGGAGTTCACCGCTGCAGATATCTTCCAGCACTCGCCCTTTGGCGACATGCTGAGTTCGTTAAAAGCTCTCTCTTTGACAGAAAATTCCGGGCCAAACTATGTCCAGCTCGAGTGGGAAGCAGGCGACGAAGAAATTTGTTACCCACCCACCACCCACTTCATAGCCACGGTTGATGATTTAACCGATGTGCTTGACTTCGACTCCGAAGGCATCGACGGTATGGATGACGATGCAGGAGAAGATTCAGAATCTATGGGGTGCCGGACTTCCGCCTCGTCACACGACATATACATGGTGGATACGCCCAAGGAGGACGACGGTGACAATCCGGAAGATAAAACCCCCGGACAAAAGCCAAAGTGACGGCGCAGACGCCGTTCCAAGTCCAGCAACAGTAAAAATAGCAGCAAGAGCGCCAGAAGGATCGATACTCTGGTCAACCCCGAAGGCAACAATGACCATACGGAACCAGTGATGGAGCAGGACGAGCTAGGTCACGCCGAACACAGTTCGGAGCAGATGCCCGATGACAATGATCCTGAGGGACGAGTTCAGCAAACCACCCCAGGACAAGAACACAGTCCGGATGATGATACATTCATCATTCCGGAAGAACGCGTGGAACGAGATAACCTCCATAGAAAGCTTATGGCCACAGTGAGAAGTCTAAACAAGCAGAAGCAACAGCTCAAAGACGCATAGGAAACGCTCAATCGCAGATGGAATAAAGTGCTAGACACTGAAGAAAGATATGACGACGATCGCCATACAAAGAGCTATCCAAAACGCAAGCTACTGCCAGAATTCGATGACGAGGCCGTTCGACCAAAGACTAATACGACCAGGAGGCCGAACGTACCGCCTCACAACCACAATAGAACGGCTACCGACGCTGCACACGATCTACGTGAGCATCTAGATAAGAAAGCCGGCGCGGCCAAGTCCATCTATGGATCTAAAGGACACACCCCGGTGAGGGACTATGGTCACCAAAACGATCATACAAGTCAAATACTAGTTCGGAATAAACACCGGACACAACAACAGCCGACTGCATGCCACAACGCATCCAAATATAGAGGGGCTGCTCACCCCCTGTACTTCACCAAAGAAGTACTGGACTATGAATTCCCACAAGGTTTTAAACCTGTGAACATAGAGGCATACGACGGAACAACAGACCCAGGGGTCTGGATCGAGGGTTTCATCCTACATATTCACATGGCTCGTGGGGATAACCTCCACGCCATAAAATACATTCCCCTAAAGTTGAAGGGACCAGCTCGACACTGGTTGAAAAGCCTCCCTGAAAACTCAATTGGGAGTTGGGAGGAACTCGAGGATGCTTTCAGGGCCAATTTTCAAGGGACTTATGTCCGGCCTCCAGATGCTGACGATTTAAGTCACGTAATCCAACAGCCCGGAGAGTCCGTCCGCAAGCTTTGGAACAAATTCCTCACTAAGAAGAATCAAATTGTCGATTGTCCGGATGCCGAAGCCTTAGCGGCATTCAAACACAGCATCCACGACGAGTGGCTCGCCAGACACCTCGGCCAGGAAAAGCCAAGGACAATGGCAGCCCTAACAAGCCTTATGACCCACTTTTGCGCGGGTGAAGATAGCTGGCTAGCCCAAAAAGGCACCAGCGACCCCAGCACATCCGAAATAAGGGATGGCAACGGGAAGCCACGGCGTAATAAAAATAAACGCCAAAACAAGGAAGAGAGCCCGAATAACACAATGGTTAATGCCGGATTCAGGGGCTCTCGACCTGATGAGCAAAAGAGGCCATTTAAAGGCAGTAAAGAGGGTCCGTCCGGTCTGAATAGAGTCCTAGACAGACTGTGCCAAATTCATGGCACCCCTGACAAACTTGCGAACCACACGCACAGAGAGTGCTGGGTATTCAAGTAGGCTGGCAAATTAAATGCCGAACACAAGGGAACGGACACACCAAGTGAAGACGAGGATGAACCTCGCCAGCCGAACACTGGGGGGCAGAAAAAATTCCCGCCAGAAGTTAAAACAGTGAACATGATCCACGCGACTCGCACATCCATGAGAAGGCACGAACACGCGCATAGAGACGCGCGCGATATAGAGCCCATCGTACCCACACCTAACTACTAGATGTCTTATCCGATCACTTTCGATCACTTGGACGATCGAACTAGTATTCGGTGCGGAGGATCAAAGGCCTTGGTGCTTGACCCAATAATCAACGGATACCGTCTCACCCGTGTCCTCATGGACGGCGACAGTAGTCTCAATTTAATATACGAGGACACTGTCCGCAGGATGGGGATAAACCCATCCAGAATTAGCCAAAGCAACACCGCCTTTGAAGGGGTGATACTAGGCGTTGAAGCCTACGGCAGGGGCTCTGTCGTACTGGAGGTAACTTTTGGTTCCCCAGGCAATTCCAAAAGCGAAGAACTACTCTTCACCATTGCACCCTTCCAAAGCGGCTATCATGCATTGCTTGGAAGAACGGCCTTCGCCCGCTTCAACGCATTACCGCACTATGGCTACCTTATACTCAAGATGCCTGGTCCACGTGGCGTCATCACCGTTAACGGAATCTCAGAGCGCTCTTCACGCGTAGGAGAACACACGATGACCCTAGCGGCCGGTCTATAAGCGCCCTCCAATATTAAAAAACATGACTGGTCGTTAAGACCACAGACACGGTTAGACGAGTCCGGTAGCGCGGATAAAATCGAACTAGGGCACCGTATATGTAATCCCATAGCGGACACCAGGGGCTATAAATATTTAATACAGCCCCACACTTGGCTCAACCTTATTGGCAGGCCAACATCTTAGACTCTTACTATCAATCGCACACTTACGTTGTACTCTCCTACGAGTTTTCTTTTTTCCATAGACAACATTCGTGCGATACCCTTCTAGGATACGGCACGACGGAGACAAAGGCGCAGACGTGTAGCAGGGCCCCGTTCCACAGGTTTCTTTTTAGATTAAGCCCCTGTGTAAACCTTTTCTATTGCCTCTTGTTGTTTAACCATCCCATGGGTTCCATACCCACAGAGGATACTGCCGTTATCGGCATTTCGCCACGACAGATTAACACACATACCTGGAAACACAGGGTTTATAACAAATGGGAATTCTTGAGCCCATCGTCTATTATAAAGTCCGAATACCTTTGGGAGTGTTCGGCGTCACGAGTTTGGCCTTATATGCATCAGCTTCGAATCATCTCTTTGGTCAAATGTTGGGTTTGCCCAGCTCCTGGGTTTGCCGCCTTATGTTCCCTTATTATCGGCTAAGGTGGCCAAAGGAGAACTACTGTGATTGTGCCCTGGTTATTCCAGATGAGCACCTCAGTAGAGAAAGCCGAAAACTGACTGTCATGATACAGCGAGAGACTATTCAACCACTCGAAAACTCACCGCAATCTTCAGGATTCCTCCGCATTAATGAAGGTCCATTTCCCGGTCATGTACATACGTGCCCGTATTCGGATGCACGCGAAGGTACCAGGGGCTACATAGTAGCCCCAACGTTAGACTCCCATGGCTAAGCGAAAGTGTTACAGCTATATAGTCTGGTTGCCTAGTTCGACGTGCGATCACCTCCTTAATGGACCAAGACGTTGGATCAAGTGTGATTAAGCATATTTTTCGCGAACAACCCCGCATTGTATGCGTGGGGGCTGAAGCCAACGACTGCTAACTTTTGGATTACACACACACACACACACACACACACACACACACACACACACACACACACACACACACACACACACACACATAAACGTCCGCACAGGGGACACAATCATATTTTCAGGCAAACAGTATAAATATTGTCTCATAATCAAAATAAACATTGTTTTTACAATGATTCGATTCATCACTCGAACAAGACATACTTCGAGCACTACGCCTCTATGAGGCGGGCACCTTCTGTGACCTGCGCCAAGTAGTGCTCGGCCGGATATTGGCCCCCTGCCGGATCCTGGGTCGCTATAATGGTGGCCTCCATATCCGCCCAATAGGCTTTAACGCGGGCAAGAGCCATTCGTGCACCCTCTATGCACGCCGACCTCCTCATGGCGTCGATCCGAGGCACGGCCCCAAGGAATTGTTACACCAAGCCAAAGTAACTGTCCGGCTTAGGCCCCTTCGGCCAAAGATGGTCTATTACAGACCGCATTGCAAGCCCGGACAACCTGTGAAGCTCCGCTACAGCAGCCATCTTGTCACTTAACGACAGCGGGCGAGTGGGAGCATTGAATTGCGACTAGAAAAGCTTTTCCACTTCCTTATTACCCTGATCTTCGAAGAACTTGGCAGTGTCAGCTGTACTCTTTGCCAAATCCGCATACGCGTCCGCAAGACTCCAACGTCCATTCGGGGGAGCGTACTTTGGATCGAAAAATTTCAACCGCAGCAAGTAGGAGCCCCCAGCCACGATTTTACCGGCCTGTTGAAGCTCCTCCCACGCACCCCTGAGCTCGGTCTGTATCTCCTTGGTGGCATTCCGTGCCTTGATCAGATCGGCCGAACTATCCTTATGCTCCTTTTCAAGGAGCTCATACCGGTCAGCGGCATTTTTTAACTCCAAATCCATTTCGGCTATCTTTTCCTCGCTTCGGCGATGAGCAGCCTGTTCGGCTCTCAATTCCTCAGCCGCCTTTAGGACAGCCGCATTGCTAACCCGAGCTTGTTCCTTGGCCTGGGCAAGTTCCGCCCTCAGGGCTTCCACGGCAGCAGCACCATCTGCAGTCCAAACATATTACATTAATATCATGCCACCTTTACATTTTCCTATACAAAGGAAGGCAGAGCACAAACCTTGTGATTTGTCCAACCGCTCATTCACCAGCGTGATATCAGCATCAATCGATCCAATCTGCCTCGTTAGTTCGGCAACTTCAAAGGACTAGTCGGCGGCCAGACCCATAGGTACCTGCGAGTATTTATAGCACAATCATTGGTTTATGATCCCCCGTTTGCCGCCTAGGGCGGGCAACCAGAGTCTCAGGGGATACTATCTATATGGAGCACACCTAGCGCGTGCCTCACAGCAAAAAAGTGTATTCTTCACTACATACCTCAAAGCCTCTGAGCAGGCTTGCAAATGCTTCATTCAAACCGCTTGTAGCGGATGAAATCTTCTTGAGCACTGCGCTCATTAATGAGCGGTGCTCCTTCGAGAGCGCAACTCGCTCCAGTAAGTCTGTCAGTATGTCCGGCCAGACATTGAACTGTGCCGGACCCTTCCCATCGCCCCTCGTGGGAGCTAAACGCTCCGGGCTCAGGGCGGCTGACGCATTGGCTTCCGGCTTTGGCAGATCCAGACTCCTCTGTGATGACACCTCGGTGTCGCCCGCTTCATGAGTCGGAGAGGTGTGTGGGTTCTCGCTCTCTATCATCTCCGGAGGAAGATCCCCCGAAGATGAACTCTATTGAGAAGAGCTGCTAGCCGGACTGCAAAAGACGAATCCTGCTTATTGATCTAGGAGAAACACATTACCTTCAAATTAACGATTGACTTACAACTCGGTGGAGCGCTGGCCCATTGGCGGGCATGACGCGGTGAGGGTGCCCGTCGGGGCAGGGCCCCCTAGGGATACCTTTTTCCCTGGTTTGGGCATCTCCACCTCCAAGTCTTCGGAGGCAGCCCTCTTCTTCCCGCGCGGGGAGGAGGCCTTAGCCTCCCCTTCCCGACTATCCTCCTTAGGGGAGGTAACAATTCCCCCGGTTCGGATGCGTAGCGTGTGGAGTTTGGTTTCTTCGATCTTCCCCTTGTCTTTCCCTGAGGGCATTCTGCTGAGTACCCGGTCGAGCATCTTGGCCATGGTGGGACCAAGCGACCCTTCGGGAAGTGGCGTCGAACACCTGATTCTCTCCGCCTTGCTGAGCCATTCCTGGCCATGGATGATTTTCAGAATAAACAATTATGACAAATACAAAACAAGGTGTCCGGCATCAAGGCTACTTACTTGGGTATCTAGGCGATTGCAGCTTAGGCTCGCATCCTCGATGGTGTCCGGACACTCCACTTTCGGTCCGAAGAATAATTTGCACATCTCTTCGAGCTTCAAGCCAAAGAAGTGCTTAACAGTCCGCGGACCCTCTGGATTGAACTCCCACATCCGGAGAGGCCGGCGTTGGCACGGCAACATCCGTCGGATTAACATCACTTGCATTATGCTGACAAGGTTAATGTCCCTCTCAAGAAGCTCTCGGATACGGCTCTGTAGTACTGGTACATCGCCAGTGGGCCCCCAATCCATCCTATGTTGGTCCAAGACGCTAGTTGTGACGGAGGGCCTGAGTGGAACTCGGGAGCGGCCACCCACTTTGTGCCTCTGGGAGCCATGCCATAAAACCACCTCCATTGCCATACATCGAATACTTCTGGGAAGGAGCCCTCTGGCCATGGGGCATCGGCGTTCCTGCTTATTACGGCACCTCTGCACTCCGCATGTCGCCCCTCGATCATCTTCGGCTTCACATTGAAGGTCTTGAGCCATAAGCCGAAGTGTGGGGTGACATGGAGGAAGGCCTCACACACTATAATAAACGACGAGATATGGAGGAGGGCGTCCGGAGCTAGATCATGAAAATCCAACCCATAATAAAACATGAGCCCCCTCACAAAAGTATCAAGGGTGAGGCCCAAGCCACGGAGGAAGTGGGGAACAAACACGACGCACTCATTGGGCTCCGGTGTAGGGATGACCTGCCCTAGAGCAGGAAGCCTGTGCTGGATGTCGGCGGTCAGATATCCGACCTCTCTAAGCTTCACAATGTCTTCCTCTTGGATCGAGGAGGCCACCCACCGGCCTTGAGGGTTGGATCCGGACATATTGGAGGATCTGGGGTGTTTGGGCTTAGGTCTCGGGTGGAAAAGAGGCATAGGCGTCGACCCCTTTATAAAGGGGGTGAATATCAAGAGTCCTTAGGGTGACCGCTTGAGGTTTACCCAACGGCACACGGAGTCATACCAACGGCCATCATGGGGCTGCGCATGCCCGCATTAATGGAAGATCCCGTAATAAGAGGAACACGATCTCTACCTCGACAGGATGTGCCAGTAAAACCGCCTCGCAACACGAGTCGGGGTGGGGCAAGAAACGCCGGTTCGCGTTGGACCAGGCCACAATGCAAGGGCACGATGTATGAAGATTGCTTGCGGATCAGATTTATGTTGTGTTCCCTACAATGGTATGTGAAGATCATCTCGCAGATCCGGACACGGTCTAAGTGTTCGATAATTACTTTGGAGTATTTGGAGAAGGAACCCGCCTTGCAACGCCGAAGACAAGACTGCACGCCGGACTCATCGTCATTGAAGCCTGGTTCAGGGGCTACTGAGGGAGTCCTGGATTAGGGGGTATCCAGACAGCTAGACTGTGTACAACATCCGGACTATTGAAGCGTGAAGATACAAGACTCGAGACATCGGCCCATGTTCGGATGGGACTCTCCTTTGCGTGGAAGGCAAGATTGGCGATCCGGATATTGTGTTTCCTTCCTTGTAACCGACTCCATGTAAACCCTAGCCCTCTCCGATGTCTATATAAACCGGAGAGGTTGGTCCTTAGAAGGCCGATCACAATTACAATCATACCATCATAGGCTAGCTCTTAGGGTTTAGCCTCTACGATCTCGTGGTAGATCTACTCTTGTACTACTCATATCTTCAATATTAATCAAGCAGGAAGTAGGGTTTTACCTCCATCGAGAGGGCCCGAACCTGGGTAAACATTGTGTCCCTTGCTTCCTGTTACCATCAGCCTACACGCACAGATCGGGACCCCCTACCCGAGATCCGCCGGTTTTGACACCGACAGCATCCCCTCTAGGCCAGCCGCCCCCTTCTCCCCTCCTTTATATACATGGGCAGGGGGCACCCCAAAGGCACATCAATTGTTCTCTTTGCCGTGTGCGGTGCCCCCCCTCCACAGTTTACTCCTCCAGTCATAGCATCGTAGTGCTTAGGTGAAGCCCTGCGCGGATCACATCATCAACACCGTCACCACACCGTCATGCTGATGGAAATCTTCCTCGAACCTCTACTGGATCAAGAGTACGAGGGATGTCATCGAGCTAAATGTGTGCTGAATACGGAGGTTCCATACATTCGGTACTTGGATCGGTTGGATCGTGAAGACATTTGACTACATCAACCGCATTAACTAACGCTTCCGCTTTCGGTCTACGAGGGTACGTGGACACACTCTCCCCCTCTCGTTGCTATGCATCTCCTAGATAGATCTTGCGTGAGCGTAGGAATTTTTTTGAAATTGCATGCTACGTTACCCGACAGTGGCATCCCAGCCAGGTCTATGCGTAGATGATATGCACGACTAGAACACAAAGAGTTGTGGGTGATAATAGTCATACTGCTTACCGCCATCGTCTTACTTTGATTCAACGACATTGTTGGATGAAGCGTCCCGGACCGACATTACATGACCACATTCATGAGACTAGTTCTACCGACGTGCTTTGCACACAGGAGGCTGGCGGGTGTCTGTTTCTCAAACTTTAGTTGAATCGAGTTTGATTATGGCCGGTCCTTGTTGAAGGTTAAAACAACACACTTGAAGAAAAATCGTTGTGGTTTTGATGCGTAGGTAAGAACGGTTCTTACTAGAAGTCCGTAGCAGCCACGTAAAACTTGCAACAACAAAGTAGAGGACGTCTAACTTGTTTTTGCAGGGCATATTGTGATGTGATATGGTCAATACATGATGTGATATAAATTGTTGTATGAGATGATCATGTTTTGTAACAGAGTTATCGGCAACTGGCAGGAGCCATATGGTTGTCGCTTTATTGTATGAAATGCAACCGCCATGTAATTGCTTTACTTTATCTCTAAGCGGTAGCGATAGTCGTAGAAGCAATAGTTGGCGAGACGACAACGATGCTACGATGGAGATCAATGTGTCAAGCCGGTGACAATGGAGATCATGACAGTGCTTTGGAGATGGAGATCAAAGGCACAAGATGATGATGGCCATATCATGTCACATATTTTGATTGCATGTGATGTTTATCATTTATGCATCTTATTTTTCTTAGTAAGGCGGTAGCATTATAAGATGATCCTCACTAAATTTCAAGGTATAAGTGTTCTCCCTGAGTATGCACCGTTGCTACTGTTTGTCGTGCCGAGACACCACGTTTTGATCGGGTGTGATAAGCTCTATTTTCACATACAACGTGTGCAAGCCAGTTTTTCACGTGCAGAATACTCGGGTTAAACTTGATGAGCCTAGCATATGCAGATATGGCCTCGGAACACTAAGACCGAAAGGTCAAACGTGAATCATATAGTAGATATGATCAACATAGAGATGTTCACCATTGAAAACTACTCCATCTCACGTGATGATCAGACATGGTTTAGTTGATATGGATCACGTGATCATTTAGATGACTAGAGGGATATCTATCTAAGTGGGAGTTCTTTAGTAATATGATTAATTGAACTTTAATTTATCATGAACTTAGTCCCGATAGTTTTTTGCATATCTATGTTGTTGTAGATCAATGGCCCGTGCTACTGTTCCCTTGAATTTTAATGCATTCCTAGAGAAAGCTAAGTTGAAAGATGATGGTAGCAATTACACGGACTGGGTCCGTAACTTGAGGATTATCCTCATTGCTGCATAGAAGAATTATGTCCTTGAAGCACCGCTAGGTGTACCACCTACGCCAGCGACTGCAGACATTATGAATGCCTGGCAGTCGCGTGTTGATGACTACTCAATAGTTCAGTGTGCCATGCTTTACGGCTTAGAATCGGGACTTCAAAGACGTTTTGAACGTCATGGAGCATATGAGATGTTACAGGAGTTGAAGTTAATATTTCAAGCAAATGCCCGAGTTGAGAGATATGAAGTCTCCAACAAGTTCTATAGCTGCAAGATGGAGGAGAATAGTTCTATCAGTGAACACATACTCAGAATGTCTGGGTACCATAACCACTTGACTCAGCTAGGAGGTAATCTTCCTGATGATAGTGTCATTGACAAAGTTCTTCAATCACTACCACCAAGCTATAAAGGCTTCACGATGAACTATAATACGCAAGGGATGGAAAAGACAACCGAGCTCCTCGCAATGCTAAAGGCTGCGGAGGTAGAAATCAAGAAGGAGCATCAAGTGTTGATGGTTAACAAGACCACTAGTTTCAAGAAAAAAAGGGAAGAAGGGGAACTTCAAGAAGAATAGCAAGCAAGTTGATACTCCCGAGAAGAAGCCCAAGTCTGGACCTAAAACTAAGTGCTACTACTGCAAAGGGACTGGTCACTAGAAGCGGAACTGCCCGAAGTATTTGGCGGATAAGAAGGATGGCAAAGTGAAAGGTATATTTGATATACATGTTATTGATGTGTACCTTACTAATGCTCGTAGTAGCGCCTGGGTATTTGATACTGGTTCTGCTGCTCATATTTGCAAGTCGAAACAGGGGCTACGGATTAAACAAAGATTGGCTAAGGACGAGGTGATGGTGCGCGTCAGAAATTGTTCCAAGGTCGATGTGATCGCCGTCGGCATGCTACCTCTACGTCTACCTCCGGGATTAGTTTTAGACCTGAATAATTGTTATTTGGTGCCAGCGTTGAGCATGAACATTATATCTGGATCTTGTTTGATGCGAGACGGTTATTCATTTAAATCAGAGAATAATGGTTGTTCTATTTATATGAGTAATATATTTATGATCATGCACCCTTGTTAAGTGGTCTATTCTTGTTGGATCTCGGTCGTAGTGATACACATATTCATAATATTGAAGCCAAAAGATGCAAAGTTAATAATGATAGTGCAACTTATTTGTGGCATTGCCGTTTAGGTCATATTGGTGTAAAGAGCATGAAGAAACTCCATGCTGACGGGCTTTTGGAATCACTTTATTATGAATCACTTGGCGCTTACGAACCATGCCTCATGGGCAAGATGACTAAGACTCCATTCTTCGGAACAATGGAGCGAGCCACTGACTTACTGGAAATAATACATACCGATGTATGCAGTCCGATGAGTGTTTAGGCTCGCGGCGGGTATTGTTATTTTCTGACCTTCATAGATGATTTGATCAGATATGGGTATATCTACTTAATGAAACATAAGTCTGAAACATTTGAAATTTCCCAAAGAATTTCAGAGTGAAGTGGAAAATCATCGTAACAAGAAAATAAAGCTTCTACGATCTGATCGCGGAGGCAAATATTTGAGTTACGAGTTTGGTCTTCATTTGAAACAATGTGGAATAGTTTTGCAACTCACGCCACCTGGAACACCACAGCGTAATGGTGTGTCCGAACATCGTAACCGTACTTTATTAGATATGGTATGATCTATTATGTCTCTTACTGATTTACCGCTATTGTTTTGGGGTTATGCTTTAGAGACGGCTACATTCACGTTAAATAGGGAACCATCTAAATCTGTTGAGATAACACCATATGAACTATGGTTTGGCAAGAAACTCAAGTTGTCGTTTCTTAAAGTTTGGGGCTGTGATGCTTATGTGAAAAAGCTTCAACCTGATAAACTCGAACCCAAATCAGAGAAATGCGTCTTCATAGGATATCCAAAGGAAACTGTTGGGTACACCTTCTATCACAGATCCGAAGGCAAGATATTCGTTGCTAATAATGGATCCTTTCTAGAGAAGGAGTTTCTCTCGAAAGAAGTGAGTGAGAGGAAAGTAGAACTTGATGAGGTAATTGTACCTTCTCCCGAATTGGAAAGTAGTTTATCACAGAAATAAGTTCTAGTGATTCCTACACCAATTAGTGAGGAAGCTAATGATGATGATCATGAAACTTCAGATCAAGTTACTACCAAACCTCATAGGTCAAACAGAGTACAGTCCGCACCAGAGTGGTACGGTAATCCCATTCTGGAAGTTATGTTACTAGACCATGATGAACCTACAAACTACGAGGAAGCGATGATGAGCCCAGATTCCGCAAAATGGCTTGAGGCCATGAAATTTGAGATGGGATCCATGTATGAGAACAAAGTGTGGACTGTGGTGGACTTGCCCGATGATTGGCAAGCCATAGAAAATAAATGGATCTTCAAGAAGAAGGCTGACGCTAACGATAATGTTACTGTCTACAAAGCTCGACTTGTTGCGAAAGGTTTTCGACAAGTTCAAGGAGTTGACTACGATGAGACCTTCTCACCTGTAGCGATGCTTAAGCCTGTCCGAATCATGTTAGCAATTGCTGCATTTTATGATTATGAAATTTGGCAAATGGATGTCAAAACTGCATTCCTTAATGGATTTCTTAAAGAAGAGTTGTATATTATGCAACCGGAAGGTTTTGTCGATCCAAAAGGTGCTAACAAAGTGTGCAAGCTCCAGCAATCCATTTATGGACTGGTGCAAGCCTCTAGGACTTGGAATATACGCTTTGATAATGTGATCAAAGCATATGGTTTTATACAGACTTTTGGAGAATCCTGTATTTACAAGAAAGTGAGTGGGAGCTCTGTAGCATTTCTAACATTATATGTGCATGACATATTGTTCATTGGAAATAATATAGAATCTATGGATAGCATAAAAGGATACTTGAATAAGAGTTTTTCAATGAAAGACCTCGGTGAAGCTGCTTATATATTGGGCATCAAGATCTTTCGAGATAGATCAAGATGCTTAATTGGACTTTCACAAAGCACATACCTTGATAAAGTTTTTAAGAAGTTCAAAATGGATCAGTCAAAGAAAGTGTTCTTGCCTATGTTACAAGGTGTGAAGTTGAGTCAGACTCAATGCCCGACCACTGCAGAAGATAGAGAGAAAATGAAAGTCATTCCCTATGCGTCAACCATAGGTTCTATCATGTATGCAATGCTGTGTACCAGACGTGATGTGTGTCTTGCTATAAGTTTAGCATGAAGATACCAAAGCAATCCAGGAATGGATCACTGGACAACGGTCAAGAACATCCTGAAATACCTGAAAAGGACTAAGGATATGTTTCTCATTTATGGAGCTGACAAAGAGCTTGTCGTAAATGGTTACATTGATGCAAGCTTTGACACTGATCCGGATGACTCTAAGTCACAAACCGGATACATATTTATATTGAATCGTGGAGCTGTCAGTTGGTGCAGTTCCAAGTAGAGCATCATGGCGGGATCTACGTGTGAAGCGGAGTACATAGATGCTTCGGAAGCAGCAAATGAAGGAGTATGGATGAAGGACTTCATATCCGATCTTGGTGTAATACCTAGTGCATCAGTCCAATGAAAAACTTTGTGACAATACTGGAGCAATTGCCTTGGCAAAGGAATACAGATTTCACAAGAGAACCAAACACATCAAGAGACGCTTCAATTCCACCCGCGATCAAGTCAAGGAGGGAGACATAGAGATTTGAAAAATACACAAGGACCTGAATGTTGCAGACCCGTTGACTAAGCCTCTTCCACGAGCAAAACATGATCATCACCAAGACTCCATGGGTGTTAGAATCATTACTATGTAATCTAGATTATTGACTCTAATGCAAGTGGAACACTGAAGGAAAAAAAATTCCCTAGAGGCAATAATAAAGTTGCTATTTATATTTCCTTATATCATCATAAATGTTTATTATTCATGTCAAAATTCTATTAACCGGAAACTTAGTACATGTGTGAATACATAGACAAAACAAAGTGTCCCTAGTATGCCTCTACTTGACTAGCTCGTTAATCAAAGATGGTCATGTTTCCTGACCATAGACATGTGTTGTCATTTGATAAACGGGATCACATCATTAGAGAATTATGTGATGGACAAGACCCATCCGTTAGCTTAGCATAATGATTGTTAAGTTTTATTGCTATTGCTTTCTTCATGACTTATACATGTTCCTCTAACTATGAGATTATGCAACTCCCGAATACCGGAGGAATACCTTGTGTGCTATAAAATGTCACAACGTAACTGGGTGATTATAAAGATGATCTACAGGTGTCTCCGAAGGTGTTTGTTGGGTTGGCATAGATCGAGAATAGGATTTGTCACTCCGTGTATCAGAGAGGTATCTCTGGGCCCTCTCGGTAATGCTCATCACTATAAGCCTTGCAAGCAATGTGACTAATGAGTTAGTTACGGGATGATGCATTACGGAACGAGTAACGAGACTTGCCGGTAACGAGATTGAACTAGGTATGAAGATACCGACGATTGAATCTCGGGCAAGTAACATACCGATGACAAAGGGAACAATGTATGTTGTTGTGTAGTTTGACCGATAAAGATCTTCATAGAATATGTAGGAGCTAATATGAGCATCCAGGTTTCGGTATTGTTTATTGATTTGAGATGTGTCTCGATCATGTCTACATAGTTCTCGAACCCGTAGGGTCCGCATGCTTAACGTTCAATGACGATTTGTATTATGAGTTATGTGTTTTTGATGACCGAAGTTTGTTCGGAGTCCCGGATGAGATCACGGACATGACGAGGAGTCTTGAAATGGTCGAGAGGTAAACAGTGATATATTGGAAGGTTATGTTCAGACACCGGAAAAGTTTCGGAGAGGTTCGGACATTTTTCGGAGCACCGGGAGGTTACCGGGACCCCCCGGGAAAGTTAATGGGCCTACACGGGCCTTAGTGGAGAGAGGAGGCAGCGGCCAGGAGGTGGCGCGCGCCCCCCAAGCCCAAACCTAATTGGACTAGGGGTGGGGCCGCGGCCCCCCTTTTGCTTGTCCCTCTCCACTTCTTTCCCCCTTTCCCACTCCGGAAAAGGAAAGAGGAATCCTACTTGGACCATGGAGTCCTAGTAGGACTCCCCCCTTGGCGCGCCCCCTCTAGGCCGGCCGTCCCCTTCTCCCCTCCTTTATATACATGGGCAGGGGGCACCCCAAAGGCACACCAATTGTTCTTTACCGTGTGCGGTGCCCCCTCCATAGTTTACTCCTCCGGTCATAGCGTCGTAGTGCTTAGGAAAAGCCCTGCGCGGATCACATCATCAACACCGTCACCAAGCCATCGTGCTGACGAAAGTCTCCCTCAACCCTCTACTGGATCAAGAGTTTGAGGGACGTCATCGAGCTGAACGTGTGCTGAACAAGGAGATTCCATACGTTCGGTACTAGGATTGGTTGGATCGTGAAGACGTTTGAAAGTGCAACTATCCCTGGGTGGTTTTGGTAATGATTAACAACATATAGCTCACTGAACTAAGGCCATCTCCAGATAAATATTTCAGGAAAGTTCAATGATTGGCATGGCATGGATTAGGATTGCGAACCCCTCAAAATGCGAAGGACAAAAGATTGGCTCAAGCTCTAAAGTCCAAGACTCTACATTTTCTATTTTAGTGATCCAAGATCACATTGAGTCTATAGGAAAGCCAATACTATTAAAAGGGGATGATGTGTTGCTTATTGGCTTGCTTTCTCAAAATGCTTAGTGATATTCTCCAAAAGCCCTCAACCACTTTCTCATATGCACATATGTCCCAAACCAAAAGTCAAACTCGGCCCCACCGATTTGATCCATCTGGCGCCATTGAGTTCCTTTGACATAGCCACTGCCAGAAACCCTAGTCACTTCGGTCTCACCAATAGGGATCTCGGTCTCACCAAGATGGGCTTGCAAACTCTGTGTTTCCCTTTGTAATGTCTCGGTCTAACCGAGATGAGCGATCGGTCCCACCGAGTCTGCAATGCAAACTCTCCGTTTCCCTTTCGTAATGCTTCGGTCCCACCGAGACGAGCGAATTGGTCCCACCGAGTTTGCCTAACCAACTCTCTGGTTAGCTTATTACCAAAGTCGGTCCAACCGAGTTTGTGTAATCAGTCCAATTGAGATTATGTTATGCCCTAACCCTAATGATATCGGTCCCACTGAGTTGACATGTCGGTCCCACCGAAATTGCCTAACGGTCACATTACATACTGAATCGGTCCGACCGAGTTTTCTGATTCAGTCCCACCGAGTTTGGTATATTGTGTGTAATGATTTGATTTTGTGTGGAGGCTATATATACCCCTCCACCCTCTCCTCATTCGTGAGGAAAGCCATCAGAATGTGCCTACACTTCCACTACTCATTTTCTGAGACAGAGCCACCTAATCATGTGTTGAGACCCAGATATTCCAATCCAACCATATGAATCTTGATCTCTTACCTTCCCCAAGTTGCTTTCCACTCAAATAATCTTTCCACCAAATCCAATCCTATGAGAGTGAGTTGAGTGTTGGGGAGACTATCATTTGAAGCACAAGAGCAAGGAGTTCATCACCAACACACCATCTATTACCTTTTGGAGAGTGGTGTCTCCTAGATTGGTTAGGTGTCACTTGGGAGCCTCCGACAAGATTGTGGAGTTGAACCAAGGAGTTTGTAAGGGCAAGGAGATCGCCTACTTCATGAAGATCTACCCTAGTGAGGCAAGTCCTTCGTGGGTGATGGCCATGGTGGGATAGACAAGGTTGCTTCTTCGTGGACCCTTCGTGGGTGGAGCCCTCCGTGGAATCGCACAACCGTTACCCTTCGTGGGTTGAAGTCTCCATCAATGTGGATGTATGATAGCACCACCTATCGGAACCACGCCAAAAACATCCATGTCTCCTATTGCGTTTGCATTCTCCAAACCCATCCCTTTACATTCTTGCAAGTTGCATGCTTTACTTTCCGCTGCTTATATACTCTTTGCATGCTTGCTTGAATTGTGTTAAGATTGCTTGCCTTGTTCTAAATTGTTAAAATCTACCATGAACTAAAATTGGGAAAAGGTTAAGTTTTTATTTGGTCAAGTAGTCTAATCACCCCCCCTCTAGACATACTTTCGATCCTACAATTGGTATCAGAGCTTTGGTCTCCATTTGCCTTGATTTCCGTAGCCTTTTGTGATCATAGCCTTGGTTTCACAACCTAGGAGAGTATGGCGTCTAGCGAGGGAAATTACCATCGTAGAGGTCCTTACTTTGATGGTACAAATTTTGCTAGTTAGAAGCATAAGATGAAAATGCATATTCTTGGAGATAACCCCGCCGTTTGGGCTATTGTGTGTATTGGGTTGCAAGGTGAATTCGTCGATGGGAGAGAACTGAACCGTGAAGCTACTGCGGAAGAGTTGAAGATGCTATAATACAATGCTCAAGCTTGTGATATCCTCTTCAACGGATTGTGCCCCGAAGAATTCAACAAAATCAGCTGCCTTGAGAATGCAAAGGAAATTTGGGATACTTTGGTTGATATGCACGAAGGTACCGACTTCGTCAAGGAATCCAAATTGGATGTGCTTCAAAGTCAACTTGACAAGTTCAAAATGAAGGATGGTGAAGGTGTCGCTGAAATCTACTCTAGGCTTGCTCTCATCACAAATGAGATTGCCGGCTTAGGAAGTGAAGAGATGACCGATAAATTCATCATCAAGAAGATCCTAAGAGCCTTGGATGGAAAATATGATATCGTTTGCACATTGATCCAAATGATGCCCAATTACAAAGATCTCAAGCCAACGGAAGTCATTGGAAGAATTATTGCTCATGAGATGTCACTCAAGGATAAGGAAGAGCTTCACAACAAGTCAAGTGGTGCTTACAAAGCCTCATGTGATGCTCCTACATCATCAAGTGAGAAACAAATCTTCAATGAGGAATTGAGCTTAATGGTGAAAAACTTCAACAAGTTCTACAAGAGTAGAAGCAAGGAAAGAAGCTCCAAGTCAAGGTCCTACAATGACAAAAGATCTTCGAGTCGTGAACGTAATTGGTACAATTGTGGAAGACCCGGACACTACTCCAATGACTGTACAACTCCTTACAAAAGGAGAGAAGAGTCACCTAAAAGAACAAGTAGAAGATAAGAATCACCACTAAGAGAGAGAAGGAGTAGAGATGATCGTTATGAACGAAGAACCTCCCGGAGAAGCAAGGATTCGGAAAGGAAAGACAAATCATCAAAGAGATACACAAAGCAACGACATCAAGCTCATGTTGGTGAATGGGTATCCGGCTCCGACTCCGACCATCACTCTGAGAGAAGCTATCACTCCGACTGTGAATATACTCAAGATGAAGGTGTTGCCGATCGAGCACTTGTGTCAACCAACTCCTACAACATATTTGACTCACCAAATGAAGGAATTGGAAGATGCTTCATGGCTAAAGGCTCGAAGGTAGCACACCCCGAGTATGTTGATTTCAATAGTGACGAAGATGACTTGTTAGGTGATAATAATTTACTTGTTGACAACTCTAGTGATGAATACTATGATGAAACGTCAATTAATCATGCTAATCAATATAAAACGAATGACAACGATAAGGAGAAGATTGAGCGTCTAACTAAAGAACTAAACACTCTTAAGTTAGCTCATGAAACTACCTTGGAAGATCATTGAGAACTTTTAAAGACTCATGAGAAGTTACGCTTTGAAAAGCTCAACCTTGAGCAAGAGCATGAGTTTTCAAAGGCAATCAATGATGATCTTCGCAAGAAAAGTTCTTCTTACATTGCCAAGCGTTTACTCTTATCTACTTACATGCCATAAGTTAAGTCTAGCAACAAGAGTAAGAAAGATTCTTCTTCTAGTAGTAACAATAATCATGCTAAATCCAATATTGTTGCTTCTAGTAGTTCTCTTGATTCCACTAATGATTCTCTTAGCCAAGTTACACTTGAGCAAGAAAATAGCTTATTGAAGGGAATTATAGAGAAGGGTGTCTACAAGAGCCTTGCCGGAAGTAAGCAATTTGAGGAAATTGTACGCAAGCAAGGAAGGCACCGGAAGAATCAAGGTATTGGTTTTGAATGAAAGTTCAATGCCAATGGAGTTGAGTAGGAAGAAGATCAATACCCCAAGACAAAGTTTGTTCCCCAACAAGAGAAGTATGATACTACTTCTTTCCAAGGGACACATGCTCAAGATTATCTTCCACCACAAGACCACAAGCAAAAAGGAAAGGACAAGCTTCAAGAAGAGATTGATGCATTTGAAGAAGCTCCCAAGGCCTTGGTCAAGTGGGTTCCCAAGACTACATCAAGTTCTACTTCATCAAGTTCCACTACAACACCAAGGATTCCCATCAATATGATGTGGATTCCAAAGAAGAAGGACTAGAGAGTTCTTGAGGGTGACTCCGCCAATATTCTTCACTCATATCATTTTGGCAAGGACAAGTGCAATCTACTTCCACATCTAGTACTAGTTCAAGGAGTCACAAACCCTCTTGTTGGCAAGACAAGGGACACGGTAACCTAATGCTTTCATGGACATCATCTTGTGTGTGCATCACTCTATGTCTATGGATATCCTTGTTTGTTCCTTGTGGGACTAACCCGTGTAGGTATTGAAAGTGCAACTCACTCCAATGGATTGCTCCAAATGATCTACAACAACATTGAGCATCCACATCTTCAACACCTACATGAATTCATTATCGACAAAACCCAAGGTTAGTTC
>NC_041391.1:169530943-169533583 GCF_002162155.2 Triticum dicoccoides | reverse complement strand
ATTGAGCTAAAGCAGCTCTAATGGTGTGAACACAACAATGCTTTATGTAAAAGTGGTAACCCCACTTGTGCTTAAACGATGAGTATGACCTATGATCAAATGTTCTCATTTGACTCCTAAGTCAATATACTCATATATAGATGACCTAGTCATCGCCAATTGTTTGATAGATGCTAGAATTAGTTGTGCATGTGTGGGGACCCTAACTCATGAGTCGAGATCACCGAATGCACGTGTACAGTGATCCCAGAGATCAATGCTCACTGAACACACAGAAGCTGAATAACAAGAGTCTTACATCCATACATACCGTCTTACACAAATTATGACCATTATGGTCAAGTCTTACATTGATAAAGCTTTAAGGGCTGAACATCAAATGAAACACAAGCAGCGGAAATCTTCATCGATAAGTAGAACCCATGCCATCTGCCTTAACCCTATAGGCATTCTGACTGGGAAACGTCCTAGTTCGCATGTTCGTCTCCAAAGAACTCTTCTTCGAACTCCGGTTCTTCCATGCCTGGCCAATTAAATAACCAGTGGCAAGCCAATGAGTACTTTGAATGTACTCGCAAGCAACCCATTTTTTGGTTCAAGATACAACAATGCATGATATAGGTAAATTTTTGCAGAAAGCTAGTTTTGAGTGCAATGACATGTTCAACAACTTGTAAGACATCCATCAGGAGAATTCAAGTAACCATGAGAACAGGTTACAGATATCAACATAAATAGAGTGGGCATCAACCCAACTCAATCATGTCTAGTCCCTTGACTTGACCCAAGTAGTTCTCCCCAATTATCCAAACACTCACACTGGTTTGCGAAGCACTGGACGTAGTTTAAGCAGCACCGCCCAATTGTCCTTGACCATGGACACGGCTATTCGAATAGTTTTACACTCTGTAGAAGTTGCACACTTTACCCACAAGATCCGGGGAACTTCCATGTCATCCATGACCCGCGATACCTCAAGTACCCGGGGTAAGCACCCGATCACTATCTTTTCCTAGACGACACTAACAAGGAGTCCACTCGTTGTTCCGTATCCTCATGATGTACATCATACGAGACTCACTCGAGATTGTTACATCCGAGAGGGGACACAACGGTGTATCCAGTGCCCTGTGAAAACAGTCATGGCTGCCCTACCTGGCACGACCCCATCCCGAGAGAGAGCACCAACTCTCCCCCATCACTAGTAATATGGGCTCCAAGCTAGTATCGGCCTAGGTAATCAATAATGCCCTTTCTCGTACAAGGGTAGAGTGGTTGCACATGTAAGGTTGGGACAGTCGACAAATCTTAAATCTAATCCGTTTTCGAAAACAACACACACTTGCCTTGGTACACCACTTCGTCATCAAGTGGTTAACCATCTCATCATCTCCCTCGGGCATAAGTGGCACCCGACGGGGTTTTAGAAAAGTCTTTTGAAAATACTTTGTCTCCTTCATCATGCATATACCCGTCCCTTTTTGCGTAGCATCTACTTTAGCATCCTATCTACTCCCATCGGCATAACCCTCATAAGAAGGTAGGGTCATGCACAATGCAAGTATCAATGAGGAAGTACGGTGGCAAACCATCAAAGTGGTTACCACCTCATCATGATTCTGTTGCAACGACAATATGGTGCTATATGACATGCATAAAAAGGGTTTCATAGACATGGTTAAAGGGCTGCTTGCCTTGGTCTTCAAGTTCTTCAAATCCTTCTCCTTCTTCTTCTTCAGCAACTTCGTCTAGTACGGGATCTAATCGTCGCAAGAAAATAACGAGAAAATAAGGCAATAGTAAAACAGAAAAACCAAAGTGCTTAGAAAAATGTCAACTTATTTTTGTTAAATACTAGGGTGAAAACTAAGAAGGGGAAAATTCCTAGTTTTGGATTTGGAGTAGCAGAATAGAAGAAATGGATTTACAAAGGTATATTTAAATGCTTAAAATCACATTTAAATATTTACAGTGAAGAAAAGGTTGTTGGATTTGAATGAAAGTTGCACCATTAAATAGGTTGTTGGAGTTGGAATTAATTTATTTGGACAATTATTTTATCCTGTGGAATTTTTGCAAGTTTGACAAAAGGAAAAAGGAAAAGGAGCACTGTGCCTGCTGGGCCAGAACAGCCGCAGCGCAGCAAGCCCAGCCAGAGAGGCGGCCCAGCGCACTGGTGCACGCGCGCATGCCAGGTTTAAACCTGATGAGCGGGGGCCAAGCGTCAGCGAGAGAGAGGGGGGCGATGGAGGGGAGAGGCTGATAGGCGGGGCCCGCTTGTCATCCCTAACCCTGCGACAGAGGGCCGACGAGCTCACTAGCGATGTTTCCGGGTACAGCGGCGTGAGCTGATGGCACCATTGGACTCCTCGTCATGTCGCCGTTCGGGTGGTGCCGGTGTTGGTCGGAGGGGAGCAGTGGTTCGCCGGCGACGAGGTTCGCGGCGGAGGAGTGTCGGGCGTCAACGGTTTCGGCCGTCTCCGGCTGCAAAAGAAGAGTGGGAGAAAGGGGAAATGATCAGGGCTGCTCGGTGGTTCCAGATCGAGGCAGAGGAGGAGCGGGGGAGGCATGTACCTCGCGAACTCCAGCGAGCTGAAGCGGTGGAGCTCGAGCTCGATCTCGAGGTCGGGCGGCTCTGGA
>NC_041391.1:169527410-169530520 GCF_002162155.2 Triticum dicoccoides | reverse complement strand
TGGGCGTGTCTAGGGTGCTCGTGGGGTTGGTCTAGGGCGAGGGGAGAGAAGAGAGGGAAAGTAGGCGGTCAGGGGACCATGCGTGTGAGCGCGCTCACTCGTGCGCTCGGGAGGCCGGCGCACGTGCGAGCTAGGGCAAGAGGAGGGAGAGGAAGGAGGGGGACAGAGGTGTGTCGTGCTGCGGACGTCGAGGGGCATCGGCTGGCGTGAGGGGGAGAGCCGAGGTGGCCAGAGGTGCTTGGCAGGGGGCGGCTACAGTGCAGGAGTGCACTGTAGCGCAATCTAGAGCGTGCATATGGCCAGCATGGCCATTTTTCTAGCGCTCTGGGCTTGGCCTGTAGTGTCTGGGGGCTCTAGGGGGAAGTAAACAAGTGGGGAGGGGCATTGGATGCCCTGGATAGCCATTAGGAGAAGAGAGAGGTAGAAGAAGAGGGAGAGAGGGGCTGTCTAGGGAGGTAAATGAGGTGGTTTCACCCCTCAATCATTGAGCTGAGATGCAGCCATTGTTACTTGAGGTAGAGGAGGACTTGGAGGGGCTGTGGTAAAAAGTGGAAGCCATGGAGAAGAGTGGAAGTGGTCAAAACAAGGGTTTTAGTAAAATGGCAGAAGGTGTTTGTTGCTGGTTTGGGTAAGAATATGAACTCCTCTTGTCATGAGGCTTGACAGGGTCAAATGGCATGAGATAATAATAGGTTCCACCAAGGTTGAGTCCATTTGGGCAAAGTTGCCAATGCAACTTTTGTAAACCCTAGAAATCAGCAGAAATGGACTTTCCAAGATTTAGTCATGCAAATCTGTTCTCCTTGATGCACCACTTGGTGTAGTGTCATCATTTGAGGTTATGAACATGTCCACAAAACTTGAGATCAAAAGGAGAAAGTTTCCAATGTAGAGTTGTTCAAATTTGGTTCTGGACAGGAAGGGTTTTGAGGCACTTTGATGAATATAACATTTTCTCCAACTTGTGCCATTTAGTCTAGATGAATGATTAGACCATTTGAGCATGTTCACAAGGCTTGAGAACATTTGGACATGTTTGGCAATGTAAAGTTGCTCAAACTTCAAAATGGATAGAAATTGTTTTGAGGGGATTTCATGGGGTTATACTATTCTCCATGACATGATACTTGTCAAGATCATCAAACATGTCATACGTGACATGATAGAATTTCCTTGGAATTTTTGGAGAATATTTCCTTTGTAAATATTTCAAAAGCTTGAAATATCCAGAAAGGGTTTTTGAGGGATTTGACCAATATTTTGGACATGACCATGTGTTGAAACTCTTATATATGGACAATATATGTCCACTGAGTTTCCCTGATTTTTGTCAAGTATTTTTAAAACAATAAAATAATTTTTCCCTATTAAAGACCATTTCTGGACTTAAGAAAAAGCTTTTAAATAAAATAGGAAAATAACTTTTAAAATTATATTTTTGTGGTTTATGGGAGTCCTACATCTAATAGGATTCAAATATACCTTTTGAATGATTTTTCACACCCCAAGTCAAGTACTTGTAGTGCAAACCTCAACTCAGGGTTTTTTGAAAATACTATTTGGCCAAATTATTTTTGTAAGAAAATACTATGTTGTACTATACACATGGTATGATCATTGGGCAGAAGTTTTGGATCAAGGAAAGAAAGTATAGAAGGTGAAGCTATGTTGACTTTTAAGAGCACTTGAAAACACCGAGAGAAAACCAACTCAAAAAAAGTCAAATAATGCAAAAGTTTTTGTCAAACCACATTTTATCATGATTTATCATCTTAAGTGTTGTGCCATGAAAATCAAGGTGTGACAGACCTACCCCCCTTACAAGAATCTCGTCCCCGAGATTCCCAATCTAGGCATGGAAAGGAATACAGAAACTTGGATTTGGGGTAGTCTTCAAGTCCTCATGTTGCTTCTGCTTCCGTGTAGTGCTCCATTGAGCTTGAAGTACTTGATGGTGTGGCTTCGTGTATGACGCTCTTCTTGATCCAGGTTGCTAATGGGTAGCTCGCGGTAGGTTAGGTTGGGCTAGGGGTCGATGGCTTGGTGGTTAATGCCCTCGTAGAGATCGGGCAAGTTAGGAAGTTGGAAACACTTCCGGGGTTGTGATGCATGGAAATCATTGTGCACATCAGGTAATTCAGGTGGCAACTCCAGCTGGTAACTGTCTTCTCTTTGTCTCGTAGTGATCTCAAAGGGGGTTGTTAAATCTTGGTTTGAGTTTCCCACTACTAGGGAAAACCTTATACACAGAAATGTAGCAACATCGCGGGTCAAAAAAGGGCGCTAGTGCTAAATAGCAGTAGCTTTTGAGTAAAAACCGCGCTGCAGATACAACTTTAGCAGTAGCGCGTGTAGTGGCAAAAGCACTACTACTAATATTCCCATTGCTAGAATGATAGGCTACGCATAGCAGTAGCGGGCTTGGAAGAAGCGCGCTACAGCTAGGGCATAAGTAGCAGCGCGTTTCCTAAGAAGAGCGCTGTTACTAACGGAAATAAAATAAGATGAAAAACAAATAGAAAAGTAAATGAAAATGAAAGAAATAGAAAAAGGAGAAAGGAAAAAATAAAATGTAAAGCAAAATAAATGAAAAAGCGAAAAAACGAAGGAAGGCATAGCAGTAGCGTGTGTCTGTAAGAGGCGCTATAGCTAACATAGCTGCAACGCGTGTCCTAGACCCCCGCTATAGAAACAGAAAAGGAAACTAAAAAATGGAAGAAAATTACATAGCTATAGCAGCAGCGCGTTTTGTAAAAACCGCTATAGCTATCTTAGCTATAGCGCGTTTTACCAAACGCGCTACCGCTAAGTTTGACTTAACCAAAAAACTGTTTCCCCCCGGCCACCACTTCTCCCCCAAATCCCTCAACCCACGCCGCGCGCCGCCGTCTCCCCGATTCGCCGTCACCCCACTTCGCCGCCGTCTCCTGCCGACGTCGACGCCACCAGAGCCGTGCGCCGTCGACGCCACCGGAGCCGCCCCCAACGCCACAGAGCCGCGTGACCTCGTCAACACCACCGGAGCCACCGTCGACGCCATCGGATCCTTCCTCGCCACAACTGCCTCCCTCGCCGTCACCGGAGACGCCCCTGCCTCCCTCGCCACAACT
>NC_041391.1:169515809-169526756 GCF_002162155.2 Triticum dicoccoides | reverse complement strand
CTCTCTCTCATGCATAGGTTAGCTAGTTTAATTAGGTTAATTATCTAGGTTAGGGCAAAATTTTAGTTAGGGCTTTGATAGAGAAGTAGTTAGGTTAACTAGTTTAATTAGGTTAATTATCTAGGTTAGTGCAAAAATTTAGTTAGGGCTTTGACAGAGAACTAGCCAGGTTAACTAGTTTAATTAGGTTAGTTATCTAGGTTAATTAGTGCAAAAAATTATTTAGGGCTTTGACAGAGAACTAGCTGCGTTAACTAGTTTAATTAGGGTTAATTATCTAGGTAAACTAGATTAAATAACTAGGTTAAATAGGTAGGTTAATTAGGTTCATTGGATTAACAAGCTAGGTTAAGTAGGTTGGGTAGGTTAGAGGAAAATTTTATTTTAGAGCATTAGGTCAGAAGGGTTAGAGAAATGGAGTTCCTTTGCAATTTAATTGGGTTCTGTCCTAGGCAGAGAAGGGTTAGAGATAATAATGTGTGTTTGTGTGTGAGAGAGGAATAGCTAGATCAACATAATTTGGGTTCTGTCCTAGGCAGAGAAGTGTTTAGTGAGGTCATTTTGCAAAGGTTTTTGATTTTTGAAAAGACCACTATTTTTCAAGGAAAAGAATTTAGGAAAATTTTATTTTAAAGATGATCCCTTCCTAGACTTTTATTGCTGATTATATCTTTTCATTGAAGTGGTCATGTTATATCTCTTCATTGAAGTTGTTCGATTGTGCCCAAGTGGCTTTGTTGTTTCCAGGGAATGATGCTGAGTGCCCTATGTTTTGCCGGAGTGTTGATTCATTTCTGTTCCGGCAAATTTCAGGTTCTCAATTTGTCCACTTTTTAGCAAAGGTCATGCCGAAATTTTTCGTGAATTTCGGCATGACTTGTGCTACAAACTAGGACATATCAAGTGCCCGGGATTTGCCGCACCAGGAAGGAGTCAACATTCCTGCAAAACAATAGGCCTTTTTTATGTCATTATTCATTTTATTAGGTTTAGAATTAATTGACTAGATTTAATCATAGGAAACATGGCTAGCAACGATGAAGGACAGGGTTCTGGTGATTGCGACGACGTCTACCGGGCGGTAGACGAATTTTTTAGCCTTACCGACGATCAACCGATGTTGTTGTTGGGCCCACCGGTGGCATCGGGGACTGAGACCGAGACGCAGACCGGTGCTGAGCCTGAGACCGGCGCTGAGACTCAGACCGGCATCGAGACCGGAGCTGAGACTGAGACTTGTGCTGCCTCGGGGAGCGAAGCCGGTGTAGAACGGAAAGCAAAGAGGCAACTGGTTCCTAACAAACTCAAAACTACTAGACTGGTGGTCATGGAGGTGCACGATGACAATTTTGAACCAAAGGCGCCCGAAGAAGCGCGCGCGTGCTACAACAATCAAATAGGCTGCATCATACAGACAACCGCCACCATCAACGATGAGAAACTACAGAAGATAGAAAATATGAGGAGCTCCCTCCTAAAGAAGTTTCACCAGATATTCTTGTTCTCGGGCCGGAATGAGAAGGATTATGAAGATCCAGACGAGGACCCGACAATGAAGAAGATAAACAAACATGACATGACCAAGTTTAGCGCCGCGTTGGCTGCCTGGAAAACTCGAGTGAAAGCAAAGATCATCGACAAGAAGGAACCCTACTCCGAGATTGTAAAGGATAATCCAATAATCACGGAATAGCAGTTTCAAATATTCAAGGAGGCGTGCGAGGCCGAAGCTGCCAAAAAAAGTCTAAGTACATGAAGGGGCTTCAAGATAGGAACATTGGGAGCCACCACCTCGGAAGCCGTGGTAACGGCGGAAAGAGGTCCAAATGGGCCAAGGAGGATACGGAAGCCGCGAGTCTGGGCATCCCATACCCCTTGGCGGATTTCACCGTCCCGCAGGAGCGTGACATCCTGAGGGCCCGACACCATTGGGATCCAGTGAAGAAGGTTTACGAGACAACACCGGTCATTACAGAGTTCATGAGACTGCTGGTAATTTTAGTTTCTGATCAATTTGACTCCACACATTAGTCATATTTGTAAACGATCCTTGTGCCTTTTGCAGAGAGAGTAGCACCGGATTGCGGCCGAAAGCAACTCGCCGTCTGAGGCATTGGCGAGGCCCAAGTGGGACACTCCATTCAACCGGGCATTGAACATATTGAAACGACAACCGGTGGATACTCGACCGTCGTATGGACGCGTGCATGGTGTCGGAGACGGCGCCACGTGGAAGAAGTACTACCATGAGACCACGGAGGAGAGAAAGGAAAGACGGAGGTTAACTGAAGAAAACATCGACAAGAAGGTTGAGATTGCGGTTGAGAAGAAATCATCTCAGACAGTCGCAACAGCGGTAGCTGCCGCAAAACAGGTGGTTACAGATTTGTATACTTTCTTGGTGACGGGCGTTTTCACTTGGACAAGGCAAAATCCAGAAAAAAATGTAGAGGACTTTCCCCTTGCTAACTTCTTGGGAGCACCTGCTCCCGCACCTGCTCCCGCACCAGATCCCGCACCGGCTCCCGCACCGGACGTGCTCGGCGGTGCTTCGTCTTTGGCTGAGCTCGACGTCCTCACGGTATCTGTCACACCGGCCCCCTTCAATATAAATGTATAATCTCCCGTTTTTGTTGCCTTTCGGATGTCTCACATTGCAGACTTTTCTTTGCAGGCCGATGAAACCCCGTGCACCATATTGTACACCATCGGCGACCAGAAGGTGGACGTGGGGAAGGCGACGATAATGGAGCCGAAGGAACCATTGTCCCACAGCCGGCTGATCCCCCCGAACATCTTCAAGGTTTCCGTGGCCAGTGTCGAACCGGGCCACGAGAATTTGCCTCCTCCAATACTACTGGTGGATGACGAGGAGACACCACGGCGGCTTGGTGATTGTTGCAATGGGTGGGTCCTGTTGTGGCCAAAGAGTCTGCTTCGTATGGAGGCGGTCGGGAGCACACCCACGAGCACGCAGCCTCAGCAAGGTATGAACATCAACACCCCACCTACCCAATTAGCGTCGGGTGTCGGGTTGGGTGATAGCAGACGGGGTAAGGAGGAGGCTCCATTAGTCGCTGATGACGTTGCCATGGATGAGGATGAGGACGACGGTGGCGCTGAACAGTATGTCTATACTGGCGCCTCCTCAGGGTTTGAGCGTCATGAGTCGGTGCCTGAATTGCCGTCTCAAAGTATTATAGAAGACCTTCCGGTAGTAAAGAAGTCTAGGAAGAGAGCGAGGAAAGGCAAAAAAGTTGATTCTATGATCCAGCCGCCTCATCAGTCTCGGCTTCAGGACCGTATATATATCCCCGATGCAGATAAATGGCATATCCCCGGTAAACCAATCCTACCTGCAACAGCGCTACATGCCAGATTCGGCGATCTAAGGAGACTTCATGACGATGTGCTGCGGGTAGAGAAAGGCCTCATCGCCTCGACAGATCCAGGATACCCACTCTACGTGGTTAATGTTCCGCGGCAAATGTCGTACGTTGACAGCTTCCCTGCGGATAAGTTCTTCCTCCGATTCGATTACATATTCGACATGTTTCACGTGAAGAAGCTGGATTTTACGTTTGTCCGCCTTTATGCCTTGCACATGAACTACATCATCGGGTTTGAGCAGATATCTCATATCTGTGTCGCTGACCCGTACTACATGCATGAGGGCTTCTTGGGAGTCTGCATAGAGCACCGTGTATACGCGAGGGAATACATCATCAATTTCATGCTCGCCAATAAGAACAAGGAGGCGATTCTCGTGCCTTATCATCCCGTGTAAGTCATCTGCACTGCTATCCTTCCTTCGATTTCAATCATTCATTTGCATGGTGGAGGCTAAGTAATTTGAGGTGTACTTATTTTGCGCAGCGGCGGGCGCGCCGTCCTCATCATCCTATACCCCCGATTCTCCCACGCTCTTTACTTGGACTCGTCGAAGAACATTCACAAAAAGGATTACACCCACATCAAGGATGTTCTCGACAGTGCTATGTTTGACTACCAAGCAAGGGGTGGAGAGGTCAGGGACAAGAAGAGAAGGGGCGGCAGGGTCGCCTTCAGCCATAAGACCGACTTTTGCTGCATCCAGCAACCGAACGATTCTCTTAATGATGGATTCTATGTCCTACACCACATGCTGGAGTACAGACGGGATCACCAGAACCTTCGCATGTCACCTAGATCCGGCGATGCCCATATTCTGCAATGGGCAAAGAACGTAGGAGATATCGAGGATCATCAACTTCGAGCCGAGTCCTATTACATCCAGCGCGAACTTGCCCAAATCATCATGAAGGAGGTCGTCGGAAAAACAGGGATGTTCTACGAAGAAGGACAAATGTCGCGGGAAGACGTCCGAACATGGGTAGCCGCTCAGCGTCTCGACCTGAAGCCTTTCACTAGGCTCGAGGACTATCTCCCTGACATTGATGGATGGCACGACATGTTGGAGTGATTGTCGATATATGACAATGTGTCCGTTTAGTCCATACTTTCTGTATGACAAAACTTTGAGTTATGCACGGTGAAACTTTATTTGTGATGTAATTAAACCGTCCTCCTCCCCGACTAGCGAAAATCGCTCTAGTTAGGGCATTTTGGGGTACGATGAACTTTGTTATTTATGCTTATGATATGTTGTTTCTGTTTTTGCCAAGTCTGTCTCTTTCTGTTGCTCAACTATATATTGCATATCATCGACTCATGTGATGATGCAGGTGCATAGATCATCGATGGTGAATAAGTGCTACGCCAGGAGTATATATACGACAAGTGGCCGAAGTGTCAGGCCCAGGTGTACCGGTTTCCGATTTTCGAGCGACAGGTAGTAGTTAGTGTAGGTTCACGCTAATGCGAGAGAGGGATACAAACTCATGTACTCAAAGTGATAGCTCTTCTCGCGTATACCATTGTTTAGATGGATGACGATGTATTTGCAAGTAACCGAGATTTGTATCGCTATTTTCGAGATGATAACGAGAGACCACTTTGTGTTGGATGATGATTATGATGATGACATGATTTGATGAGACTAGTTGTATGTATATGCTATGATTACATTTGTATGTGTATGATATGCTAAAGATTATTGTATAAAGCCTATTCAAATACAAAACAAATATTCAAATACAAAACAAATATGAAAAAAACTAATAAAACTAGTAGTAGCGAGGGGGGGGGGAGTTAGCAGTAGCATCGCGTTACCAATAGCGCTTCTCTGGCAAAAGCGCTGCAGATAATATCAGTAGCGCTCTTCACTGAAGCGTGCTGCAGCTATCCATGTATAGCAGTAGCGTGGGATGACAGGCGCTACTGCTACACGTTAGCTGTAGCGCCTTATCAGTAGCGCATCGTCCCGCGCTACTGATAGGCCTAAAACCCGCGCTGCTGCTAGGATTTTCCCTAGTAGTGTCCCTTTGACACGGAAATGCTTGGTTCCATTGAGAGGAGTGGCTTGCAGATATGCCTGGTCTTCTATGCGGAGGTTTACTTCTTGACGATGGTGGTTGGTGTAGTTCTTCCTCCTGGACATGGCGATCTTCAGATGTTCCTTGACAAGCTCAGTGATTCTTCTTCCGTCTTCGGGTAGTCAAATAGGTTACTAAATATAGATGACAACCAACCTATCTAAGTACTCCATGAAGACTTGTTCATGGGGTACATAAAGTGGGATGGGGCATTGATGGTGGTCACGGTTGAGTATCGGCCAAAGTCTTCTCGTCCTAGGTCCAAAGCCTATGGTCATGATCCAACCATGTTGTGTCTTGGTAGGTCTTAAGGGTTTCAAGGATTCTAGTGTGCGAGTGAATGTTTATCATCCCATCCTTGAGCACAGTTTCTGAGATGCCAATTGTGCTATCTAGTCCTTTAAACAAATCACATCATATCACTGATAGTATCATTTCGTATAGGTCAACTCCAATCATCACTCATGTGATTCATATCCTCATGACTCTCGAGAGGAGGTCTAACAAAATCATATATGTCTACAATCCCCAAACCCATATGTATGTCTACCCCTAAAAATCCATGGGTAGAACATATAAGCTGCTAAGCTTGAACGTGACAATCCAAGTGCTTAGCCTATTCTTCCAAGGTCTAAGATAAAGCACCTCTATCCTAAGGAAACACGTCGTAAGCCACTCCAAGATCTTGTTTCCTTCCTATGAATCAACTCCAGCAGCCCATTAACTTCCACCAATCACTACACAATCCATTAATTCTACAAATCCAATGTTTATGGTGTTCCACATCATCTTCTAAAGTCCTTATAATCCCCAAATACTTGAAAAGGCTATCTCTACTATAGTCAGTCCACCAATTCCCATTTTCGGGGTCAAGTAACTTCCAACTTCAAGCTTATATAGATCCCTAAATTAACTCCGACAATTAATCCAATCTCCTAGTTTGTTATCCACCAAGAAACATGGTATCATAATTGAGATCATTGATATAAATCCAATTTAATCCGAACCATGTTGACTTACTCAGCATCTAGACTCCATTAGGATCACCTATTTAATCCAAATATCATGGTCAGCTATCTTCTATCAATATTTCCTGGCTAAGTCAAATCCTTATACCTTCAAGAATTCCATCGTGTGATCATAATTGTCCTACAAAATCCAATTTACTCCACGGTTAATGAATGCTATGCTACTCTATTAACATGATCCCACCAAGTTCATCAACTAACATGAAAACCTCATAGTCACCAGAAAGTCTCGGATAATTCCTCAGGGTCTCTGATATAAACTCATCAAGTCATTTGTCATATATCAATATCCTCAAATAGGTCTACCCTATGGCATTGTCAGTTCTGGTACTACCTTAGGATGATAATGTGCTCGTTCACTATGTCCACTAGTTCCAGAATGAACCAGTGCAAGGTTACAGAGCTTCGCTGGTCCTCTTGCAGTTTTGTGGGTTAAGCACTTGGTTAGGGATTCGAGCTGGGTTATCTTATGAAGTCTTAAAGGGTCTAGGGATGGTTTTCTAATCTTGAGAGGTGAACATAACTCTACTGGGTTGCTCTTGGTTGAGGAGGTTGTAGCAAAAGTCTCTAGTGCTAGTTGGTCGCTGAAGTAGAATCCTTGGTGTACCTTGTTTTGTCAGTCTTCAGTTGAGGAGAGAGGGACAAAAGGGAAAAGTAGCATATATGGGAGGGAATGCCTAAAGGGGGTTCTATAGTGCAGGTGCAAACAAACAGGTGCCAAAAAGGCCACACACAATTTCATTAAGATAAGATAGGTGATATAGTCACATACATGATGCCTAAGGCAAAAGTGCAACTTATATCAAAACACAAACAGATAAGAACAAGCAACACTCAACATGGTTTCATTTGAGCCATCATATGGACTCAACTGCGCATAGGGGGTACACGACTCATCCTACCCTAGGGGTCCTCGGATTCAGTAGTCGTGCTTGCTTCATCACTTTGAGAGAAAGGCGTTCGGTCTTCATCTTCTAGGTTCTCCTGGGTGCCAATGGTCATGCGATAGTTGGCTGCTTGTTGGGACACATCCTATTAATATGCCCGAGTTCACCACACCCGTGACATGTGACGGAAGCAAAAGGGTTGCTATGCAGTCTTGGGTATTGTCGTCGGGGGCCTGACGATGATCCTCTATGAGGTGGATATGGAAATACCTTCATATGCCTTTTGTGTGGGGTTTGGTTGCGAGCTTTATGAAGTTCCTTGATTTGTTGCTCCTGATTAAAAATATGGGCTTCTAGGGCAGTGATTTGTTGTTCTTGCTTGACCACCTTCTTCTTCTCGAGGCAGTGGAGGTGCAGAAGTGAAGGGAGATATTGGCGAGCCTTGAGAAATGCTTCGGTAAGGTGGCGTAGAAGGTAGTCCCCTGTGTTGACGAAACAGATCTGGTACTTGAGGGTTGGATCCTCGTCTTCTGGGGAAATCATCACCTGAGTCGGAGCTCCAAATCCGCTCTTGCCAGGCAGGTAGCGAGTGGCATGTTCTTCTTTCATTTCTGGAAGGAGGTCTCGAAGACGGAGGAGTGCTTCGTATGCCACTTGCTGAATGGCTAGGTCTCTTATTGGCATAGGTGGTCCAACGAAGAACCACCCCTGAGGTGAGGTCTTGGCAGGCACAAAAACCTTGGCGTAGAACTCCTTCTCGAACACATCATTTTCCAGTTCGCGCAGGGTGTATATGGGCAGCAAGGGATAGTGGCATTGTTGGAGGCAATCTCTTAGGAGTGATGGAAATCCTGTCGTAAGGAGTCTTAAGGGAGCGACGACCATCTACAAAGGTTGAATGGGAGAGGTCAATAAGGGAAATATATTTTGGGTTGGGTAATCTTTAGAAAAGAAGAGAAGTTTAGATGGTCTCAAGCTAACTAACGTCCATTCTAACTAAGGCTTCCTACAGTCAGGATGACTCTGATACCAGCTCTGTGGGGACCCCGACTCATGAGTCGAGATCACCGAATGCACGTGTACAGTGATCCCAGAGATCAGTGCTCACTGAACACATAGAAGCTGAATAACAAGAGTCTTACATCCATACATACCGTCTTACACAAATTATGACCATTATGGTCAAGTCTTACATTGATAAAGCCTTAAGGGCTGAACATCAAATGAAACACAAGCAGCGGAAATCTTCATCGATAAGTAGAACCCATGCCATCTGCCTTAACCCTACAGGCATTCTGACTGGGAAACGTCCTAGTTCACATGTTCGTCTCCAAAGAACTCTTCTTCGAACTCCAGTTCTTCCATGCCCGGCCAATTAAATAACCAGTGGCAAGCCAATGAGTACTTTGAATGTACTCGCAAGCAACCCATGTTTTGGTTCAAGATACAACAATGCATGATATAGGTAAATTTTTCCAGAAAGCTAGTTTTGAGTGAAATGACATGTTCAACAACTTGTAAGACATGCATCAGGAGAATTCAAGTAACCATGAGGACAGGTTACAGATATCAACATAAATAGAGTGGGCATCAACCCAACTCAATCATGTCTAGCCCCTTGACTTGACCCAAGTAGTTCTCCCCAATTATCCAAACACTCACACTGGTTTGCGAAGCTCTGGACGTAGTTTAAGCAGCACCGCCCAACTGTCCTTGACCGTGGACATGACTATTCGAATAGTTTTACACTCTGTAGAGGTTGCACACTTTACCCACAAGATCCGGGGAACTTTCGTGTCATCCACGACCCGCGATACCTCAAGTACCCGGGGTAAGCACCCAATCACTATCTTTCCCTAGACGACACTAACAAGGAGTCCACTCGTTGTTCCGTATCCTCACGATGTACATCATACGAGACTCACTCGAGATCGTAACATCCGAGAGGGGACACAACAGTGTATCCGTGCCCTGTGAAAACAGTCATGGCCGCCCTACCTGGCACGACCCCATCCCGAGAGAGAGCACCAACTCTCCCCCGTCACTAGTAATGCAGGCTCCAAGCTAGTATCAGCCTAGGTAATCAATAATGCCCTTTCCCATACAAGGGTAGAGTGGTTGCGCATGTAAGGTTGGGACAGTCGACAAATCTTAAATCTAATCCGTTTCGAAAACAACACACACTTGCCTCGGTACACCACTTCGTCATCAAGTGGTTACCCATCTCATCATCTCCCTCGGGCATAAGTGGCACCCGACGGGGTTTTCAAAAAGTCTTTTGAAAATACTTTGTCTCCTTCATCATGCATATACCCGTCCCTTTTTGCGTAGCATCTACTTTAGCATCCTAACTACTCCCACCGACATAACCCTCATAAGAAGGTAGGGTCATGCACAATGCAAGTATCAACGAGGAAGTACGGTGGCAAACCATCAAAGTGGTTACCACCTCATCATGATTCCGTTGCAACGACAATATGGTGCTATATGACAGGCATAAAAAGGGTTTCATAGACATGGTCAAAGGGCTGCTTGTCTTGATCTTCAAGTTCTTCAAATCCTTCTCCTTCTTCTCCTTCAGCAACTTCGTCTAGTACGGGATCTAATCGTCGCAAGAAAATAACGAGAAAATAAGGCAATAGTAAAACAGAAAAACCAAAGTGCTTAGAAAAATGTCAACTTATTTTTGTTAAATACTAGGGTGAAAACTAAGAAGGGGAAAATTCCTAGTTTTGGATTTGGAGTAGTAGAATAGAAGAAATAGATTTACAAAGGTATATTTAAATGCTTAAAATCACATTTAAATATTTACTGTGAAGAAAAGGTTGTTGGATTTGAATGAAAGTTGCACCATTAAATAGGTTGCAATACTTTAGGAATTTCGGAGTTGGAATTAATTTATTTGGACAATTATTTTATCCTGTGGAATTTTTGCAAGTTTGACAAAAGGAAAAAGGAAAAGGAGCACTGTGCCTGCTGGGCCAGAACAGTCGCAGCGCAGCAGGCCCAGCCAGAGAGGCGGCCCAGCGCACTGGTGCACGCGCGCGCGCCAGGTTTAAGCCTGATGGGCAGGGCCCAGGCGTCAGTGAGAGAGGGGGCGATGGAGGGGAAAGGCTGACACGCGGGGCCCGTCTGTCATCCTAACCCTGCGACAGAGGGCCGGCGAGCTCACCGGCAACGTTTCCGGGCACGGCGGCGTGAGCAGATGGCACCGTTGGACTCCTCGTCGTGTCACCATTCGGGTGGTGCCGGAGTTGGCCGGAGGGGAGCAATGGTTCGCCGGCGATGAGGTTCGCAGCGGAGGAGCGTCGGGCGTCGACGGTTTCGGCCGTTTCTGGCTGCAAAAGAAGAGGGGAGAAAGGGGAAATGATCAGGGCTGCTCGGGGTTTCCAGATCGAGGCAGAGGAGGAGCGGGAGAGGCCTGTACCTCGCGAACTCCGGCGAGCCGAAGTGGCGGAGCTCGAGCTCGATCTCAAGCTCGGGCGGCTCTGGAGAGGAACTGGGGTGCAGGGGGATGATATGGTGGTGCAGAGGGCGAGTGGTGAGGAGAGGAGAGCT
>NC_041391.1:169497809-169515270 GCF_002162155.2 Triticum dicoccoides | reverse complement strand
TGGAGGCCACGGGGGCGCGCGTGGGCGTGTCTGGGGTCCTCGTGGGGTTGGTCTAGGGCAAGGGGAGAGAAGAGAGGGAAAGTAGGGGGCCAGGGCACCGCGCGTGTGAGCGTGCTCATTGGTGCGCTCGGGCGGCCGGCGCGCATGCGAGCTGGGGCGAGAGGGGGAGAGGAAGGAGGGGGACAGAGGTGTGGCGTGCTGCGGACGTCGAGTGGCATCGGCTGGCGTGAGGGGGAGAGCCGAGGTGGCCGGAGGTGCTTGGCAGGGGGCGGCTACAGTGCAGGAATGCACTGTAGCGCGCTCCAGAGCATGCATATGGCCGGCATGGCCATTTTTCTAGCGCTCTGGGCTTGGCCTGTAGTGTCTGGGGGCTCTAGGGGGAAGTAAACAAGTGGGGAGGGGCATTGGATGCCCTGGATAGCCAGTAGGAGAAGAGAGAGGTAGAAGAAGAGGGAGAGAGGGGCTGTCCAGGGAGGTAAATGAGGTGGTTTTACCCCTCAATCATTGAGCTGAGATGCAGCCATTGTTACTGGAGGTATAGGAGGACTTGGAGGGGCTGTGGTAAAAAGTGGAGGCCATGGAGAAGAGTGGAAGTGGTCAAAACAGAGGGTTTAGTAAAATGGCAGAAGGTGTTTGTTGTTGGTTTGGGCAAGAATATGAACTCCTCTTGTCATGAGGCTTGACAGGGTCAAATGGCATGAGATAATAATAGGTTCCACCAAGGTTGAGTTCATTTGGGCAAAGTTGCCAATGCAACTTTTGTAAACCCTAGAAATCAGCAGAAATGGACTTTCCAAGATTTAGTCATGCAAATCTGTTCTCCTTGATGCACCACTTGGTGTAGTGTCATCATTTGAGGTTATGAACATGTCCACAAAAGTTGAGATCAAAAGGAGAAAGTTTCCAATGTAGAGTTATTCAAATTTGGTTCTAGACAGGAAGGGTTTTGGGGCACTTTGATCAATATAACATTTTCTCCAACTTGTGCCATTTGGTCTAGATGAATTATTAGACCATTTGAGCATGTTCACAAGGTTTTAGAACATTTGGACATGTTTGGCAATGTAAAGTTGCTCAAACTTCAAAATGGACGGAAATGGTTTTGAGGGGATTTCATGGGGTTATACTATTCTCCATGACATGATACTTGTCAAGATCATCAAACATGTCATATGTGACATGATAGAATTTTCTTGGAATTTGTGGAGAAAATTTCCTTTGTAAATATTTCAAAAGCTTAAAATATCTAGAAAGGGTTTTTGAGGGATTTGACCAATATTTTGAACATGACCATGTGTTGAAACTCTTATATATGGACAATATATGTCCACTGAGTTTCCCTGATTTTTGTCAAATATTTTTAAAACAATAAAATAATTTTTCCCTATTAAAGACCATTTTTGGCCTTAAGAAAAAGCTTTTAAATAAAATAGGAAAATAACTTTTAAAATTATATTTTTGTGGTTTATGAGGGTCCTACATCTAATAGGATTCAAATATACCTTTTGAATGATTTTTCACACCCCAAGTCAAGTACTTGTAGTGCAAACCTCAACTCAGGGGTTTTTGAAAAACTATTTTTTGAAAATACTATTTGGCCAAATTATTTTGTAAGAAAATACTATGTTGTACTATACACATGGTATGATCATTAGGCATAAGTTTTGGATCAAGGAAAGAAAGTATAGAAGGTGAAGCTATGTTGACTTTTAAGAGCACTTGAAAACACAGAGAGAAAACCAACTCAAAAAAAGTCAAATAATGCAAAAGTTTTTGTAAAACCACATTTTATCATGATTTATCATCTTAAGTGTTGTTCCATGAAAATCAAGGTGTGACAGCATGCTTTGTCACATGTTTCATTTGCCATTTTATTGTGTGAGCATGTCGTTTGCATATTTTACTCATTCGAGGACATCCACTTGTTGTTTTGTTTGTTTGATTTCTTTTTATCTTTTGCCAAGTGGATGGACAAGAATGCCTAAGATCCTTCTCTAGCTATCTATGCTTTTCTCGTATCAAAATCTATTCATGCTACATCACAAAGTTTGATCAAGTCAGATTCGAACCACTCTGTGTGAGGAGCACTCAGAGTCCCCGATTCATCATAGACTTAAACTTCCAAAACCTCTTTGTGCATTTCGGTCTGACTGAGACATCCATTTCGGTCAAACTGAGTTCACTAAGTTGATCTAGGTTTTCATCTCGGTGCAACCGATTTGAACACTTCGATCACACCGAGTTCCAGCAACCGCTTGCGATTCTGCAATCTCGGTGCCACCGAGTTGTTCCACTCGGTCACACCTACAGGGTCGGGATATAAATACCCACGGGTGAGATTTTGGAAATTACTTCAAATCCTCTCAGCCCACACGTGTCCTGCTTTGCCTCCTCGGGTCTCCAGATCGTCTCCTCACCGCCAGCGACCTCCCGCCGTTGGATTCTGTCGTCGTCGACGGATTCTGCTCCGTCGTAGCGAACACTCTCCGTTCTAGGGTACGTGTTCGACCCCTTGTGTTGTCTTTTTAACTCTGATTCCTAGCACAAGGACAATGCCATGCTTCTTGCCATGAATGAGATTAATCTATCCAGCTAAATCTTCCTTAGACCTAGATTGATTCGAAAATTTTAGGGTTAGCTCTTTGCAGAACTCATCTCGGACCGACCGAAATATAGAAATCGGTCTCACCAATTCGGCTTTGGCCATTGGACATGCGCTTTTCGGTGTGACCGAAAATTGCAAATCGGTGTGACTGAGTTCAAGATTCTGTGAAACCCTAGCAATCTCGGTGCCATCAAACTGTGACTCGTTCCAACCGAGTTCACTAGTTTAGGTTCCAAGTGTTCCTTCGGTATCACCGAGTTTGTCAATTCGGTAGCTCTGAGATCATTTATGTAGAGAACTAAAACTAAGTTTTGACTCAATTTATTTTGCAAAACCTCTGTACTTTGTGATGCTCGTCTACTCTACCTCATCTACAACCTATTCACAGGGTCAGCTGACAGTTTGCCTGCAAGATGTCTGACCAGAGTGACAGCCAGAACATGTCTGAACAGCAAGAACAAATAAGTGAGGGCACTAGTCCCTCTAGCAGCTATGATGAGGGCAGCAGGAGCACACCTAGTAACTTGCCCAAGGCAGCTACTAGAGCAAGGAAGAAGAGAACTTCTGATTCAGAGGATGAAGACTATGTTGCAGCTGAGGATGAGGCCTCTTCTAAGAAGAAAGTGGTGAAGAAAGAGTTTGGCACTGCTGCATCCACAAAGCCAGGCATGAACAGAAAGGCACCAGCAAAAAGAGTTCCTATGTCTAAGTCCAGAGCCTCCACTCAAGAAACTTTGGGATCTGAACCCAAAGAAACTATTGTAGAAGGGAACAAGAGGAAAGAGAGGGTCAAGAAGACCACTGCTAGGATCATTGGAAAGCCATCTATGATGAGATAAGATGAAGAACAAGAAGAGGATGCTGCTCCAGCACCTAAGGCACAAAAGCTCATGGAGATGCAATTAAGTCAGCAGCTGCTGCTAAGTCCAAAACTGCTCCCAAAGCTGCTGCTCCAGCCACCAAGACTGCACCCAAGAGGATTACAAGGAACATTCCTGCTGAGGAGAAGAATAAGGCCCTAGTGCCTGAAGTTGAAGAAGAGGAAGTTGAAGCCCAAATGCTAAGGAAGCTCAAGCCAAAGATTCCAGACCACAATGATGCACATCCTTTAGCAGAGGACATGAGGATCAGGAAGGATGCAGGTCTGAGACAGTGGAGGAAGAATGATCCATATGCTGTAAGGAGGAGAATTGCTGTGGATTACAGGTTCCACACAAAGGAACAACAGGATTTCTATGAGACTATTCTGCTTGATAAGAAGCCCATAGTGTGTGACATGAGATGGGTTGACTGGACCTACATCAGAGAAAGTGAAGATCACTTCCCAGGTATCTATGACAGCTTCAAGGCTTGTGAAGCGGACAAGTTTGTTGGCCAGAAGCTCACAAAGTGGAATGATGAGCTGATCATGCAATTTTACTCCACTGCTCACTTTTATCCTGATGGCGGAATTGTATGGATGTTAGAAGGTACAAGGTACCAATCCACTGTTGATGAATGGGCCAGATTGATCAATGCCCCATAAGCTCATGAAGATGACTTGGATGTGTATGTCAAGAAGAAGAAAGACTATAACTCTATGGCAAGCATGTACAAGGAGATTCCTGATGCAGACCTGGAAACTCACAAGTTTGGCTCAGTGAAGAACTTACTGTCAGGCCTGCCTACTATCAATACCATCCCGAGGCATACTCTTTTGCCCAAGTCTGGAGATCACAGAATGATAAGAGGACACTCCATCAACTTGCTACACATATTTGATGTCCCTCAAAAGTTCAAAGTGATGAGTCTGATTGTGGAAACAATCAAGAGGACAGCTGCAGATCAGAAGAGGTCTTGTGGTTATGCTCCACAAATTCAGGTGCTCATCAATTCCAAGATGGGCACGGGCACTTATCTGTTGGACAAGGAGCATTTACCCCTCAGACCAGTTTTTTAGGATAACATTGTTGTTATGGATGAGAAAGATCCTTCCTTAGTGCAAGCACATGAGCAGAGAGAGAAGGCAAGGGCATAGAAAGCTACAAAGATGCCAAGTGCTGAAGAGGCATCTTAGGTGTTCTTGAAGAGCAAGCAAGATCATCTTAGATATCTGATCCAATCCACCTTGAGGATTGAGAAGGGCTTGGCCACCCTGACTCAAAATGAGGAGAGCTTGGAGAGGATCATTGAGCAGAAATTCTATGATCTTGATGTCAAAGTCACTGAGATTAAATCAGTAGTTGAGCAGCTCCAGGAGGAAGTGGAGAAGAAGAAAGGCAATTCTATTATAGATGCTTTCACAAGAGTGCCAAGAAGTCAGAGGTCTGCTGCAGTGCATGTTCCAGATATAGGAGCCACTACATCTGCACCAGCAGCCATAGCTTCAATGCCACCAGCTCCATCAGCCACTCCACTAGCTCCAGCTACATCTACAGAAGCTTTCGTCCTTGGAGTCATCTCTACACCACCTCATGAAGACCAAGTCTGAGAGACGCATAGCACTATGCATATTTTTAACTTTTTGGTAACTTGTTGCCAAAGGGGGAGAAATATGTATAGATCATAGTCTTCAAGAGAGAGTGTGTTGCTTTTGTCTCTCTTTGCGCTTTATTTGCTTGATACTTTATTGTGTGTTTACTTGATACACTATGCCTTTTGTGAGATACTTGGATGATCATGTGTTTGCTCATATGCTACTTTAATGTGTGCTTGAATGATATTATCCCTTATATCCAGTTATGATCATTCACTTTGCTTGGTGATGAGTGCATGTTTTCAATTGTTATCATTCTGAGCGCTCCACCAAGATGTATGTGACATGGAAGAGTGACCTATGATCCTAACACATTGTGCATTTGCAGTCCAAAGCAAATTTTAAATAATGCACAAATTTAAGGGGAGCTCTTGTTTGTCACATACTTCTCAAAGCGACGATGTATTTCAATCTTATTATCATTTGCCAAAGCTTTGATCTATATGTTGTCATCAATTACCAAAAAGGGGGAGATTGAAAGTGCAACTATCCCTGGGTGGTTTTGGTAATGATTAACAACATATAGCTCATTGAACTAATGCCATCTCAAGATAAATATTTTAGGAAAGTTCAATGATTGGCATGGCATGGATTAGGATTGCGGACCCCTCAAAATGCTAAGGACAAAAGATTGGCTCAAGCTCTAAAGTCCAAGACTCTACATTTTCTATTTTAGTGATCCAAGATCACATTGAGTCTATAGGAAAGCCAATACTATTAAAAGGGGAAGAGGTGTTGCTTAATGGCTTGCTTGCTCAAAATGCTTAGTGATATGCTCCAAAAGCCCTCAACCACTTTCTCATATCCACATATGTCCCAAACAAAAAGTCAAACTCAGCCCCACCGATTTGATCCATCCGGCGCCACCGAGTTCCTTTGACATAGCCACTACCATAAGCCCTAGTCACTTCGGTCTCACCGATAGGGATCTCGATCTCACCAAGATGGGGCTGCAAACTCTTTGTTTCCCTTCGTAACGTTTCGGTCTAACCGAGATGAGCGATCGGTCCCACCGAGTCTGCAATGCAAACTCTCTGTTTTCCTTTAGTAACGCTTCGGTCCCACCGAGACGAGCGAATCGGTCCCACCGAGTTTGCCTGACCAACTCTCTGGTTAGCTTGTTACCAAAGTCGGTCCAACCGAGTTTGTGTAATCAGTCCAACCGAGATTACGTTATGCCCTAACCCTAATGATATCGGTCCCATCGAGTTGACATGTCGGTCCCACCAAAATTGCCTAATGGTCACATTATGTACTGAATCGGTCCGACCGAGTTTTCTGATTCGGTCCCACCGAGTTTGGTATACTGTGTGTAACGGTTAGGTTTTGTGTGGAGGCTATATATACCCCTCCACCCTCTCCTCATTCGTGAGGAAAACCATCAAAACGTGCCTACACTTCCACTACTCATTTTCTGAGAGAGAGCCACCTACTCATGTGTTGAGACCAAGATATTCCAATCCAACCATATGAATCTTGATCTCTAGCCTTCCCCAAGTTGCTTTCCACTCAAGTCATCTTTCCACCAAATCCAATCCTACGAGGGTGAGTTGAGTGTTGGGGAGACTATCATTTGAAGCACAAGAGCAAGGAGTTCATCATCAACACACCATCTATTACCTTTTGGAGAGTGGTGTCTTCTAGATTGGTTAGGTGTCACTTGGGAGCCTCTAACAAGATTGTGGAGTTGAACCAAGGAGTTTGTAAGGGCAAGGAGATCGCCTACTTCATGAAGATCTACCCTAGTGAGGCAAGTCCTTCATGGGCGATGGCCATGGTGGGATAGACAAGGTTGCTTCTTCGTGGACCCTTCGTGGGTGGAGCTCTCCGTGGACTCGCACAACCGTTACCCTTCGTGGGTTGAAGTCTCCATCAATGTGGATGTACGATAGCACCACCTGTCGGAACCACACCAAAAACATCAGTGTCTCCTATTGCTTTTGCACTCTCCAAACCCATCCCTTTACATCCTTGCAAGTTGCATGCTTTACTTTCCGCTGCTTATATACTCTTTGCATGCTTGCTTGAATTGTGTTAAGATTGCTTGACTTGTTCTAAATTGTTAAAATCTGCCAAGAACTAAAATTGGGAAAAGGTTAAGTTTTTATTTGGTCAAGTAGTCTAATCACCCCCCCTCTAGACATACTTTCGATCCTACAATGTTCGACTACATCAACCGCGTTAACTAACGCTTTCGCTTTCGGTCTACGAGGGTACGTGGACATACTCTTGCCCTCTCGTTGCTAAGCATCTCCTAGATAGATCTTGCGTGAGCATAGGATTTTTTTTGAAATTTCATGCTACGTTACCTGAAAAAAATCACTATAAATAACAGTAGGAAATATGATGCAAAATGGATGTATCAATGCCCGACTGGCTTAAATAGTCGGAGCAGGCGGAGCAGGGGGTTGAATGTGAAGCACCGGATTAGGCTTCTCGGGTTACTTCCATTATAGATGTGGTTTATGTATTAAATCCGTGCATGCCAGAAAGATAATATAAGCGATAGTTCAAATCTAAAATACAAAGAAAAGAAAATTTGAATAATTCTAGCAAATACAATACAATTATGAACCCCCAACAATAACTGAATTACTTTTATCAGCTAGGGAACCTCTATGAATATTGAAATCTATTGGACGATTGCTTACTTGTTTTGACACATCAATGGTTTCTTCCCCCATCTCGCCTGTGTTCTTCACTGTCTTGTTGAGGTCTAATTCCTTCACCCTATTTTTTTTGAGCAAGGTCCAAAAAAACCTAGGTAGTGTGATGCTATTGCACGAGTGAAAAGAAGGTGGTTAGCAGGTGCGTCACTCATGGATATCGTAAGTTTTGCTCCTCGTCATTCTACATCTTGGTCAACTCATTGATTCACTCAATGTTATAACTTGATGATCAAGTCATTGTGTAGTCTAGACGCGCTGCAACACCATACCAAACAACGGAGGGCAAACACTTCACATTGATGCATCGTTGGATGACCCGCAAAAAAAGATGCATTGTTGGATGAAGCTCAAGGGTCACAATAGTTGGATAAACAACATGCGTCGATGAAGAAGTTCAAGCTTGAGATGCAGGCCACTTTTGAGGAGTATGTTAAATTTGGGGTCGATGAATTTGGAAAGCTTGTTGAACATCCGGCGCTTTCAGACGTAATATTTATATTTGAATTATTATGCACTGAAACATTTGCACTACATGATTATGGAAAATTCAAGCCATCTTTCAATTAGCGCTCCAAACAAAAAAATGAACAAACTTTTAGTGAAGAGAGGTTGATGGCCGGATCCCCTATCGTTGTCCGCGGACACGTCGAACATGTGCTATTCTTGTTTTGACGCACTACGTTGAACTTGCCCTTGCCTAAGGCAAGTAATAGCATGAGATGCCAACAAGCCCTGAAACTTTATACGAGTTGGTGAAACCTAAACTGTATCGTCACAATTGAAACCATCCGTGGTACAATAACAAATGCAGAGAATCAAAAAGTAGATAGCAAACTAAAGCATCACATATCACCCTCACAGGAAAAGACGATATATAGCCAAAGATCATCAACCTCATTTTGTGCCTACCATAGTACTCCTAGAAGACTAACAATTATTTTGATCGACACCATTTTATGATTATCCATATCCATCGTAATGGAGTTGGGGTTTGGAATTGGAGGCATTAGGAATGACACCTTTATTGTTGGGACGTGTTGCCCACCATCCCGAGCAGTGGCGCACATACATCGCCTTGTCCCGGCCAGCTACGCCTCCAGTCGACACGAGCACCGCCAAGGGGTTGACACAACCAGCAACTGAGAGGCAGGCCGCATCGCATGGGAGTATCTCTGTGACGCATGCGCTTGACTTTATGCTGCAAGTGGGACTATACATGGGCGTCCCACCTTTAGTCCACTTAGTCCCAGTAGGTTTAGTGGGAATAATCCGAAATCCCATCAGAACATACACAAATTATGTGGGCACAAGTGGGATCCCACATAATTCACGGTGAGCTTAGTTACTCAATTAAGCTTGCAAAGAATTTCAATGTGTCTTCGTTGGGTCTAGACACCAAGTGGGGGAAGAACCACTCGCTACGGGGTTGAACGTGCAGCACCGGACTAGGCTTCTCAGGTTACTTCCATTATAGATGTGGTTTATGTATTTAATCTGTGCGTACCAGAAAGATAATATAAGCGGTAGTTCAAATCTAAAACACAAAGAAAAGAAAATTCGAACAATTCTAGCAAAGATAATACAATTAGGAAGCCCCAACAATAGTTAAACTAACTTTACCGGCTACGAAACCTCTATGAATATTGGAATCTGTTGGACGATTAATGACTTGTTTGGACACATCGATGGTTTCTTCCCCCATCTCGCCTGCTTCATCCACTGTCTTGTCGAGATCTAATTCCTTCACCCTATTTTTCCGAGGAATGTACACAAAAAACCTAGGTACTACAGTGCTATTGCACGAATGAAAAGAAGGTGGTTAGCGGGTGCGTCACTCATGGATATCGTAAGTTTTGCTCCTCGTCATTCTATGTATTGGTCAATTCATTGATTTACTCAATGTTCTAACTTGATGATCAAGTCATTGTATAGTCTGGATGCGCTGCAACACTGTTCCAAGCAATGGTGGGCAAACACTTCACATTGATGCATTGTTGGATGAATCTCAAGGGTCAGAACGAAATTTGGATAAACAATATGTGTCAATGAAGAAGTTCAAGCTTGAGATGAAGGCCACTTTTGAGGAGTATGTTGAATTTGGGATTGATGAATTTGAGAAGGTTGTTGAACATCTGACGCTTTCATTTCTTTCCCGTAAAAAAAACATCTGGCGCTTTCAGGTGTAATATTTATATTTGAATTATTACTGCATTGAAACATTTGCACTACATGATTGTGAAAAATTCGTTCCATCTTTCAATTATTTTCAATGCTCCAAATAAAAAAAAACATGAACAAACTTTTAGTGTAGAGACGTTGATGGCCGGCTCATATATCGTTGTCCGTGGACACATCCAAACATGTCCACGAACATGTGCTATTTCCGTTTTGGTGCACTAAGTTGAAGTTGCAAAAATGCTAAACGGAGACCGAGCATCATGAAGGCCTCTATTTGAAAACTTCAAAATTCAAACTTTTCAGTTTAAAAAATTATGAAAATAAATATACATATATCTAGATACATAATGTACATGTGTGCAAATTTTCAGGCCGAAAAACTTTAAAATGTGAGGTACACAAAAAATACAAATTTGGGGCTCTTTAGCATATGTACTGTTCATCTTTAATGTTCATGGTTTTTTTTTTGCAGCTCACAATTTAAGGTATTTCATTCTGAAAATTTTCACACATACACTTTACATCCTTGCATTCATGTGTATTTGTTTTCAGAATTTTTTGAAACTGAAATTTATGAATTTTGATTTTTTTTCAAAATAAAGGGCTTCATGGAGCTCGGTCACCAAAATGCCCTGCTCTTGAAGTTGCCCTTACCTAAGGCAAGTAATAGCATGAGTCCCTAACAAGTGCTGAAACTTTATACCAGTTGGTGAAACTTAAATTATATTGTCACAATTAAAACCATCCGTGATACAATAACAAACGCAGAGAGTCAAAAGTAGATAACAAATTAAAGCATCATCGATCACCCTGACGGAAAAAGGTGATATATAGCCAAAGAGCATCAACCTCATTTTGTGCCTGCTATAGTAGAAGACTAACAATTATTTTGACCGACATCATTTTGTGATTGTTCATATCCATGTCAGTGGAGCGGGGTTTGGAATAGAAGGCATTAGGAATGGCACCTTTACAATGCGGTCGTGTCGATCAGCATCCTGAGTACTGGCGCACATACATCGCCTTGCCCCGGCCAGCTGCATGCACTCGACTCGTCCTCGAGGCTAGTTGAGTCGCTTCGGGATCCATGCTGTTGGCTGAGTGAGGGTGAGAACGTGGGTTTTTTATCCAACTAGATGACTCGTTGCGCCAATGGCGTAAAGGCGAGAGTGAGCCAAGTATTGTGAGAATATTTAGACACCCAAGTCAAAAACCAAATGTGGCCAACACTCCCACATCCTCTGCTTGAAAGCTTCCTTTTCTCACCAGATCTAACATGGATACATGATTCTTCAATAGCAAATTTCAGAGAAAATGTAAAGCATGGAAAGCCTTAAGTTATACTATTGAGACCATACCACCATATCTTCATTTAGTTTCTTTGGAAATCTAAAGGTCCAAGAGAATGGTACATGTGAGAAGCTGTGAATCCACAACAAAAAACTAAACTAACTTCCAAAAAATATTTCAAGTTTAGAAGGCACAAAGAAGCAGCCCAGATCACTCATTGTAGTGCAGGTACATGTCCTTAATCCTGCATCCACAGCCCATAATGTTTCAACACCTAAATCCATGAAATCCAACTAAAGGAAATCATGGCAGAAACATGCGCCGTGGCTTACGTCTCGGAGAAGGACTACATTCTTGTGCAGGTTGGGCACAACAATCCTCGCTGCGAGACCATAATTTCAGTCTTCTTTAATCTCTAACTGAACCAAATAACAAAAGCTTAAGCTTAAGCATCCACACACACAGAAAGTGCAAAACAAATCTCACATAAAACTGTCCCAAGTTAGATACAGGGGAAACCAAGGTGAGATGATCATGTTTCTTATAGGAAACAATAACCATAGGTAAATACATACATTATTGTCATGTCAGAAGGTACTTAGTTGTACTTCAAGTGGTACTGGGACATGAAACTAAGCCAATGAAATTTTTGAAACAGAATAGATGATAACACCAGTGTAGGCCATGAAAAAAAATACAAAGAACATAATCAAGCATAACCCACCTCGACCGAAGCAACGGTCGATCAACAGCAATTACCTGAACCTTGTGATGCTAGACCATATATCTATGGTCACCCTTTTTATTTCTCCCGCCTAACCTGAAGTAGCTATCCGGACAAAATAGGGAGCCACACTTCAACAAATCAGTTCTTAGTAATTATAGAATGCCCTGTATTAAAGGAAGTAAAATCAAGCATGTATGTGCTCTAACTTCCATAACTGCATGTAAACTCAGCAACTAACTGTGTATACCAAATTGTACAATTCTCAAGTTTAGCTACAGAGACGAAAATAGGGACAGAGGGCATGCACCTGAAACCTAATGGAGTTTGCTTCGGCCTCCCTCTCAATGGCCAACCCAGAACATAATCATCAACCATGCGCGCCCCCACCGGCTACTTCACAAGCATTTATAAAGATGGAATTGACATAAGCCATAAATCACAAGTTCTTGGCACCAACAGCAATAGGGCGTCATTTTAAACAATGTTCAGAATGATGGCTCTGAAGAATCTACTAATGCCTACAACAGACACATCTAAACTGAATTTTGTTTGTTTTTTCTGTAACTAAGAAGTTGGAAATTGGCAATCATGTATATAGATCAAGGAAAAGTAGATTAAAAAATGGATCACAATTATGCTAGCAGCAAAGTATTCTGGAAATGGAAAAAAAGAGAAACGCAAGTTAGTTCATTCCAGTCAAGTGTTGCAAGTATATCTTTCAAGCTTCGAAAAAATAGATACGAATCAAAAGAGGCTATCGCATCATCCTGGTCGTTAACATCAGAACCATAATTTTGGAGGAAGTTGCAAAATACTTTATGGAAGCTGTTGTACAATTGTGTTTCAAGCTTCAAAAGAACCAAACTTTAAATATTTCATATTTTCCTAGGCACGACAACCGCAACAAGAGGAAACAGATCAGCCATAGTACAATTGTGTTTGTATAGGCCTACTAAAAGAACACATGAGTAATAAAGTCCACGAACTGAAATCTAAATAATTCCAGAGCAGCCCAAGCATAATGCAAGCAGCACAACTACGGCAGCGAGTTGCGGCCATCAGTTGTGCGCAGCCATCTACCGTGACAGTCTATTTCCACGTGTGGAGCTTAATGCCCTAGTAATCCGGTGGGGAGCCAGCGAGACATGTAGATTTTCAGATGGGCCACGGTCAACCACCGTAAATGATAAATGGCTACTGTTGTAAAGCCTACACATTTGGTACAAAAATATGGCAATGAAGCTTTAAAAATATGTGCATAATCTCATACCATGTACCTGACATAGGAGACAAATGTTAGACTTGCGAGCATGTACAACAAGACTCACCGAATATGAAACTTACAAATTAATTGTTATTTAATAGTTTTAATGGAGAAGGTGGGGAAATACATTAGAAAAACATTCTCCAAGGGCATCTTTTCAGCTGAAGTACCAAGAAAAAGGACTCGGGAAGGACAAAGAATAACTATATTAATAGTCCATAGATACTTGACTAACCAGTTTGCTATAATTAATTGCAATGCAAATCCAAATTTAAAATGGGTTCAATTTATATTAGCCTCATGCTTTCAGTAGCTAGAAACAAAAATATCGCATCCAGAACAACTGAAATATCACAAGACAATATCTTACAAAGACATTAAAACAGAACCCACATAAGAACTCTTTTCAACAGTGAGACATTGTTAAGAAGACCATGACCTGAAACATAAACAAAGGAGGAAAAATCCATCAGAAAAAATTGTCCTAAGATCTTCCTAAATTTGTAGAAAAGAGATATTCTAGCAAAAGAAAGAGAAATATTAATGCAGTATCACTTATAAATGTTGGTAACTTGTATGAATTACAACCTTTTTATTGCAATGTTTGTAATTTTAGTCTAAAAATTGAGCTCTTGTTTTTTTTCAGCTTCCTAATTTTCAAGTGCAGTTGGAAAATATCCTACAACACTGAATAATGGAAGAGATAAAAGTTTTAAACGATAAATTTCCTCGCAGAGTAACAACGAAGCTCTAACTAAGTGGATTTGCTCTTCTTTGGGGATATGCTAATTCATCTATCGCGGAAAATAACACAAATTATGCTAGTATGCACTATTTCAAAATAGCTTCAATATCACTGGAAAATACCTAAGGGCGCTTGAATTGCCCAAAGATGAATGCCACTCAAGATACAAGAGCTCTGAATCAACCAATTAATGCATAATCCAGTTCACTATATGGATATACCTGTGGTTTTAGAGAAGAATGAAGCAGTCAAATATAAATGACAGATTTCAATTTAATGAAACACCACAGTTTTACCTTCCCGGGAGCTTTATGCATTTAGGAATCTGCACTGTCACTGGTAAGGAACAAAATAGGAGCGAAAAAAACATGAATTCTGATTTAAGGGTAAGATGGTTCATGGCCTAGAGGTAAAGAAAAATAAGATTCACAATTAAAATAATGGTCTCAGATAGCAACAAATCAGTTATATGTGCATCTATATAACTGGTGCAGTTGCAGGTTAGGGCGAATGTCTGTTCCATTAAGTATGGCAATTATCTAGTACCTCAGTTTGGACACTTCTTAAGTGAAACCTTCCATCATACATATAGTGCACATGCAATAGTTTCACAATTCGGGAAAATTCACATATAGCACCCTCGCCGGATTGGCGGGTGCAGAGCAAGAGCCCGTCAGCCTCTGTCTCGCAGAGGGCTTTGAGCCAGCACAATGATTTGGGTGGACAATTATTGTGTCTCACTTGGCTTTTCAATGATTTTTTTTCATGTAGGCACCTTTTTAATAAATAGAATGTCAACTCAGAATCCATAACCTTTCTTGCAAGCTGAAGAAACCAGGGGGGAATGCTTTACTGGGCCTAAACTACGTGTAAGTGTGGATGTTATCATGCAGCGTAGTAGGATACCAAATAAAAGTGTAAAACCTTCAAAGTGTGTGACTGACATTGATTATGGCTACTGGAAAATATATGCAGGAACTTCTGATAGATATGAAATGAACAATGTGCATTTACTCAAGCCCTTTCTTTTTACTGTGTACCAGCTAGAAAAGTATGTACATCTAGTAGGTTGTTGTCAACCTGTACTTCAGCATATAATTCACATAGGGTACGGGATAATTGAACGATGATGAATCACATACACAATTCATAGGTATTGACTTGAAGCTGTGAAAATTGGAGAAATGCAACCCTGCTAGAAGCAGGCAGGCAGAGGCGAAAAAGTGTAACTACTCTAGATTGGAATTTGAAATAAACTTGATCAGATTCATCCGCATGAAGGAGGGTAAAATAGACCTGCTTTGACCGACGACCTGTCAAAATGGATGTAGGTGCAGAGGTTGATCCGTTGCTGAGGCGAGGCATGCGGCAGCGGTCCGAACGGGTTTCTTCACGCCGATCCGATCGGTGGCCTTTGTGTGCCTGGAAGCAAAATCTGTTCTGAATGACATAGGTAGGTCCATTTAGAGAAAGGAACACATAGTGGCATGATAGCATCATTGCCAGACTGAATTCCTTTAACTCACCACCCAAGATAAAGACATACTGTAAGACCTATGATCCCATCTTTACATAAATTGAGAGACATATACCTATGACATAACTACAAGCTCTACATCCGAGATGACTGCTCAGAGTTTCTTCCATTTCATCGCAATTGTTTTGAATACGAATAAGAGAAACTTGTTGCACTCTCTTTTTTAAATGAATAAAAGAACTCGTTCCATTCGATAGAACAGAACCTAAATAGTCAAATTTGGTTGGTACTTACACTTTTCAGTTTCCAGAGTCGTCCATGTTCTGGACAACATTGTCATAGTGGATGCTAAGACCATCTCCCTTGATCGTCAGCAGAACGGATTTTTAGATGTGGGCCTCTTCATGCCTTCTCCACTACTGCTGTTGCCACCTTGTGCTGGTCAGACCTAAACTGTGATACACAAAATAACACGGATTAACAGAGCAAGCTCCAAAAATCTACAGCAGGAAAGCATAGATGACCAGAGCATTGAATCAAAGCGGATTTTGCTGCCGCGACGCAGTTCGGTCAGAAGGCAGCCTTAGACGTACAGATGAACTGGATCTCCGCCGTCGCTTCATGGTTAGTTGCTGCAACTGCCTCTGACTCCTCATGGATTTGGCTACAAGGTCACGCCTGATAGGAATGTCCCAGCTTCACATTGCCTGGAATACACCACTGTCAGGATTTACTTGCACCAGAAAAACCAGTGCCATTTACAAGGACTAAAGCATAACCCATTTCTCTGGTATCCTGATAACCTTGCAGTCTATTTGCTTTAGCTCCCGCGTCTTCATATGTCGACCCAGCTCTGCATACAACGTTAAGATACACTTCTGTATCCATGTAAAAATTAGACAATATCATGGTAATAAGAGATCTACTCGATGGTAAAACATAGCTCATATAATAAGTATGAACAGACACCAAAGGATGCATCCTTTTAAATAATTCTGAGGGCATCATGAGTATTGCAAAAGCATGTACAAATAAATACATAGCTAAGAGGAATGAATATTTCCTCTTGGGAGTTTCATACCTCTAGTTCTTCTGGTTCATAGATGTAATGTGACCTTCGGGATGTGAGAAATAAGGAATTAAAATGCATTATGTGCAAGGCGGTACAACTCCTCTCCTTTAATTATAATATGGGTATACTGCATAACAAAGGAAACCTTATTTAGAGCTACAGCTAGGAAATTAATACTCCAATTGACCACTCAACCTTGCAACATAGGACTTAAGTACAGGGAGATAGATAAAAACCTGGATCTGTTACAAAGATGGTTCTTGTACGATTAGCTAAATATATAGTAATAAATGCCAAGTGCAACTGTGCAAGCTTTTATCTACCAATCACAAAAATACAAATGGCAAACTAAATGATATTAAGAAAAAAAATGAAGAGTTCATGAAGGGGAGAAGTAGGAAACTTGTTTGGTCTGAAATTTCGACATATCTAGAACATGACAGTACAGCAATGTTCATTTGAATAAAATCTGGCGCAACCTTATTCCAAAATAGAATAGGTCAAGAGGAGCATTTACCCTGCACCTTGCTATGGCATAAATGCTATGAAACTGAATCACAAAATACAATGATGATCTATCTCATGCATAAGCTTTGTCAGTGTCACTATGAAAAAACCTTATTTACAGTACAAGTATGTGTTTTATTCACCTTCGTTGCCAAGGCTTGCTGCTCCAAGCCCGTGCAGCCCCCATATCCAAAACTGAGCAGCCCCCAAATCCTCCCATTGTTTACTGCTCTGTGTGTTTCTTCGTGTGAGAAAGGAGGAGAAACAACATAGAGAGATACATACGGGAGAAGGGGAGAAAAGGGACGTGGTCACCTGTAGACTGTAGTCAAGCCGCCCTAGAAGCCAGGTCGCGCCTGACCTCGCCGGTGCAGGCCGACGCCGGCGGAGACCCTCTCCAGTTAGAAGCCAC
>NC_041391.1:169484085-169497513 GCF_002162155.2 Triticum dicoccoides | reverse complement strand
CTCAGTCTCCTTCGCGGATGCGCGGCCAAGAGGAGGGGATTGGAATTGGCGGAGGATGGAGGAGCGGTGGCGGCGCGGCAGGAGGAGGAGAGGTGGTCCAGCACGGGGCAGAGGAGAGCGGTGGCGGCGGCGGCAGGCGGATCCGGCGCGGGGCAGAGGGGAGGGGTGGCGGCAGCAAGGGGGGCTCGGGGGGACGCGGGTCGCTCTCGCGCGGGGGCGGGCGACGGCTAGGGTTTCTCCATTGCAGCGGATAAGTTTTATACACTTGTATGTGAAATTACTAAAATGCCCTTGACGGGGCACCGAATTAACAGGCGGTGGCACAAGTGATTTAAAGGCGACGTGGCCACCTCGGTCCTGCCTAGCGGTTCTCCAAGGTTTATAGGTTAAATTGCAGCGGATAAGTTTTATACACTTGTATGTGAAATTACTAAAATGCCCTTGATGGGGCACCGAATTAACAGGCGGTGGCACGAGTGATTTAAAGGCGACGTGGCCACCTCGGTCCTGCCTAGCGGTTCTCCAAGGTTTATAGGTTAAATGGAGCACCGGCGGACCGGGCCGAGCCTAGCCCTCCTCGGGAAAGGCAACACCTATTTCTGTAGCGTACACGAGAGCTAGCTGGTACCCCCTCTACGTACGCTCACCCACATAGTACGATATGCTTGTAGCTGGCTGTACTGTCGTATCTACCGTGGCACCGTGCCACGTTTAACTGAACATGTCATGCAGATGCAACGTCTACACGCCATCCAGCTGATTTTCTTGCATATGTATACTGCAGTATAATTCCAACACCACGTACATAATAATGCATACTGTAATACTACACGCCATCCAGCTGATTTTCTTGCTCTTCTTTCTATGTGGGATACCACGTACTTGGTACTCGTGGTCTATGAGATTATGACCCATCGGTGGATCGGTGGGAGGAAGTACGTAGCCATATTTTTTATTTTTTAAAAGAAGAACGATCCGGTCTCTGCATCAGGGCGATGCATACAATTATTTTATTAATTATTCATCAAAATCTTATAAAGTTATAGATCAATAAATCTGACACCACTTTGCTAATAACATCTGTCGCTACTCCTATTAACTTGATAAAGGGGGAGTACATAGTTTGGGCCGCCTGCCCAGACCTCACACCGAAGCCCAACGTTTAAAATCGGAGGCTGCAACCAAGCCGAGTCGCTGGGTCTGGGGCACAAACCGGTTCAACGCGTTCTCAACGGGCATCACACGCGCTCGCTCTAGAATCAGCCGCCACAATCTTCCGCCGTCCCATCTTGAGGAGAGATCAACATAAACCTTGGCAGAGGTCCAACTGCCGTCGGCGCCACCACGATGCCAGATTGTGCCAGCATCCTGCGCTCGTCCATCAACACGCATCCACCACCGAGACCCCACTGCCCCATGCTGTCATTTAGACACGCCATTATCGACGTGCTAGATGCCACGCCGCTCCACCTTCACTAACACCACCTGCTGTCACTGGTCCCAACTCCTTCGCATGCAGTTCCTCTAACCGAACACCCCAAGCGGCGCCTCCAAAAAGGGCACGACACACGTAGTGCTGCTGCTGCCCGATCTGAGGAGATTTTGGATCTTCATCCGGGCATGGGATCGGGGTGGAGGGGAGGGACCTCTACGGCGCCTGCAAGGAGGAGAGCGGCGACCTTGGTTGTCCCCACCGTCGAAATGAGCCGAGCCATCCAGAGTTTTCTCCGGTCTGAAGCCACGTCTACCAGCCCCCGCCAACGCATCTCCGTGGTACAATAACAAATGCAGAGAATCAAAAGTAGATAACAAACTAAAGCATCATCTATCACCTACACAGAAAAAGGTGATATATAGCCAAAGAGCATCGACCTCATTTTGTGTGTACCATAGTAGAAGACTAAGAATTACTTTGACCGACACCATTTTATGATTATCCATATCCACCTTAATGGAGTTGGGGTTTGAAATTGGAGGCATTAGGAATGGCACATTTACTGGCGGGACGCACCGCACAGCATCCCGAGCAGTGGCACACATACGTAGACTTGCCCCAGCCAGCTGCGCCTCCAATCGACACGGCCACCGAGTTGACATGGCCGCCTCCGGTGACACTGGACACATCGCATGGGAGTATCTCTGCGACACATGCGCTTGACTCGTTCTTGAGCCTAGTTGCGTCGTGTCGGGGTACATGCTGCTAGCCTGGTGAGGATGAGAACGATACTTCTTCATCGATTGGGGCATCAGCGGACCGGGTCGGGACAGACCGAGTCTGCCCCGGGAAAGGCAACACCTATTTCCGCGCCGTACAAAGGAGCTAGCTGGTACCCCTCTACGGACGCTCACAGACATATACAGAACTAGAGTATGTCTATGCCAACCCAGCTAATTTTCTTGTATATGGATAATACAGGATAATTCCAGCACTACGTACGCAATGACAAATACTTCATCCATTCCTCTATATATGTAGTGCATATGCTATAGTACTACTACATCGTAAGCATTCTTTTTTCTTTGTGGGATACCACGTATTTTTTTTTAAAACATAGACGTCAGAGACGTCCGGCTTTAAATTAATAAAGCCCACAATAATAGGCAGCGTGCAAACAGTGTATCAAGACCAAACTAAACGGAACCGAAGCTAGACAGCCAAGTTTCGAAGCAGAGCCAAAAGGCGAGACCGGTGATAAGTGCGTTACATGGCATAGCTAGCCAGAATAGCGAGCACGCAGGCTCAAAGAAAGCAGGACCAAAAGGGCCGCCTATCCCTATAAGGCAGCAGACGGAGGAGGCGACGGGGCCCGGGACACCGAGTAGACTGTGCGGAGCCGAGCGATGGCATGTCGATGGAGATCAGCATCCTGTTGCCTTCCCAGCGTAGCCCACTGCTGCAAGAATAAGATGCATTTGAAGATAACATCAGCGGGGTGAGAGGGAAACGCTCCCTCAATAGTAAACTTGTTACGAATATGCCATAAGGCCCATAGCAAGGCCGAAGCACACGTCCACATTATCCGGCGCAAAGAGCCCGGGATCGCAGATAAGTAAGACACAAGCTCAGAGCGTGAGCGTGGATCCCAATCCACCCCAGCGGCCTTCCTGACCGCACTCCAAGCAAACCGCGCCAAAGGGCAACGAAAAAACGCGTGGTCAGCATCTTCCGCGTTATGACACAAAGCGCACGGTCCGGAAGCAGGGCCATTGCGCTTGGCTATATTAATAGAGGTAGGAAGGCGATCCTGACATAATTGCCAAAGAAAGACCTTAATTTTTAGCGGGATTCGCGCCTTCCAAAGCCCCGAGGCTGCCATAGGGGCATGCCCGCGGCACAACTCCCTGTACATTGACTTGACAGTGAACTTGTCAGAGCCCGAGAGTCTCCAAGAGACCTCGTCTGCGGAGTCCGATAAGCGGACGGTCGCAGTCAAAGCCCGCACGAGATCCCACTCGGCCCGCTCCGGTCCCACAAGCTCCCTTCTAAAGTATATGGGGGGCGGGGAGGCACTGAGGGCCGACGCCACCAGTTGATTAGGCTCAACCGCGATGGCGTAGAGGTGGGGTAACTCCGACCAAAGGGGTTGCTGGCCAATCCACACGTCGTGCCAAAACCGGGTGGAGCGGCCGTTGTTAACCGTAAACCTCGCTCCCCTGGCGAAGTACGGTTTGAGGGATTGGATGGAGGTCCAGAAAGGTGACCCGTGAGGAGACGCCTCAAAGAAATTCCCAAGTGGGAAGTACTTGGCACGAAGGAGGTCAATCCAGAGGCCGGTCCCTCCCTGGGACAGCTTCCAGATCCACTTGCTCATAAGTGCAATGTTCATCAGCTTAGAGTTGATGACCCCGAGACCCCCCTGGGTTTTAGGTCTACAAACGGCATGCCACTTAACCATGTGGTACTTCCGTTTAGGGTCCGCACCTTCCCAAAAGAAACGTGCCCGGGGAGTGTCCATTTTCTTATGGACTCCATCTGCCAACAAGAACATACCCATGGCGAACATGGGTAGGGACGAGAGGCTAGAGTTAGTAAGGATTAGTCGTGCCCCTGATGACATAAATCGACCTCTCCATGGACATACCCGGTCCGCCACCTTAGTGTTGAGAGGTTCCCAATCGGCAATCGAGCATTTCTTCTCTGCGATCGGGAGGCCAAGGTAGGTGAACGGGAACTTTCCAAGCTTGCAATTTAGCAAGTTGGCCACCCGTTCGCTTTCGGCCGCACCCATCCCTATGGACACCACTTCACACTTGTGGAAGTGAATTTTTAGTCCGGACATTAGTTCAAAGCATAACAAGATGGCCTTAACCGTTGCTATGCTATGAGTGTCCGGCTCAAAAAGGAGTAGGGTGTCATCGGCATATTGAAGGTGCGACACCCCTCCAGGGATCAGATTGCCGACCACTCCCCTGATGTGGCCAGCAACGCGAGCTTTGTCCAGCATGACGCCCAATGCATCTGCCACAAAGTTGAAAAGCAACGGTGAGGCTGGGTCCCCTTGACGCAGCCCATGCTTGTTGCGGAAGAAGTTCCCTACTTCTCCGTTCACTGCAATCGCCGTTTGGCCTCCCGAGACCAATTGCATCATACGGTGAACCCACACTGCCGAAAACCCTCGATCCAGAAGGATTTGTCGAAGAAACTCCCAGTTCACTCGGTCGTACGCCTTCTCGAAATCTAATTTCAGAAGTATTGCCGGCTGGCGGCTACGCTTGAGCGAGTGAACGATCTCTTGGAGGGCCAACGGGCCCTCCAAAATGTTGCGACCACGAATAAACGCCGTTTGATTCCTACTAATAATACGATGGGCCACCGGAGACAAGCGTGTAGAACAAGCCTTAGAGAAGATTTTGAATGGGACGTTGATAAGCGCTATGGGGCGGAAAAGTCTAATATTGTCCGCGCCCTGAACTTTGGGGATAAGCGAAAGAACCCCAAAGTTAAGGCGCGAGATGTCTACAGTGCCACGCATAAACCCGTTACACACCTCGAAAATTGGGCCCTTGAGGACTTGCCAAAATTTTTTGAACATCGCCACCGGCCACCCATCCGGGCCGAGTGCCGTGTCAGATTTCATCCCCAGGATCGCCTGGTCGATTTCCTGAGGAAGGAAGGCGAGGCCCAAGCCTTCGTTCTCTTCATCCGAGACCTGCAGAGCGGGATCCCAGATATCCGCCCGTAGGCGAGCCCTGGGCTCCTCCCTGGAGCCTAGCAGCTCGATGTAGAAATCGTAAATGTGCCGGACTATGTCCTGTTGGCGCAATAGGAGCCCCTGCTCCGATTGCAACCTCAGAATGGCACACTTACGACGCCAGCCGTTGGCATAAGCATGGAAGTATTTTGTGTTTGCGTCCCCTTTGAGCGTCCACTTTATTCCGCCCCTCCTACGCCAGTACTCCTCCTCGGCACGGAGGAGGGCCTCAACCTGGGCCTCAACCGCGTACCGCTCGGCCCATTCTTGCTCCGAGAAAACCCGTACGTCCGCAGCCGCGTCCATACGGGCGAGGTCCGTCACCAAACGGGCTCGGAGCAGCTTATCCTCTCGACCCTGGTTGGCCCCCCAACCTTTGAGGGCCGCGCGCAACCCCGCCCCTGCGGAAATCCAGAAATCCATGGGCCCTCTCGCGTGCCGGATCCGGGCCACACTGGACTCTCATTTGGAGAGGAAGATTTGTTCAAATTCCGGGTTTTCAAGCCAAGCAGTTTCAAAGAAAAACCGTGGGCTTCGTTTTAACCGGTCCTCCCCCGAGGAGAGGATTAGAGGGACGTGATCCGACCCGATCCTCGTTTCAGCGTGAAGTGAGCACATGGGAAAGAGCATCTCCCACTCCGCGGACATAAAAACACGGTCCAGCACAGACCGGACCGGTGAGAGTTGCTTGTTTGTCCAGGTATATCGTGCGCCCACGTGGGCCACTTCCCTAAGGGCCATAGAAGCAATCGCATTATTGAACATGGACACCCTTGTCCAGTTAATAATCCCGTTGTTCTTATCCGCTCCCGAACGGATAAGGTTAAAATCCCCTCCCACAATGAGGGGTAGGTTGCGAACACCTAAGGCCGCAACCTTTTCCTGAAGTTCCCCCAAGAACTCATGCGAGTGTGAATGATCTGCCGGGCCGTAGACCACTATAATCTCCCACTCACGGAGAGACGCACGATGGCGGACGTGAGCCGACACGAAAAACCGGCCGGCGTCCCAAGCCACCACCTCGCAGCACACATGGCTGATGCCAAGTAGCATACCCCCAGAGTGGCCAATCGCTGGCACCCAGTGCCACACGAATCATTCGAGCGGGTCGATGGCGAGCAGGTCTCGGTGAGAGAAATCAGCCTTGATGGTTTCCTGCAGACCAACTACATCGATGTTTTCGCCGCGAATGAACTCGTTAAGCTGGGTCTGCCTCCCAACGTGGCCGTAGTCTCGGATGTTCCAGAAGAGGAAACACATTTAGATTATGCGATTGCGGAGGCGGATACCATGAACGGTAACCGCCTAGGCCACTCGCCGAGTCCTCACAGGACCATGGGCTGGGGGGGACAGTGCAGCCCCTGCTGCTGTGTCCGCCCGATCGGGCCGGGCGACCGGGACCAGAGAAGCCCCTGCCTCTTCTGGTGCCGTCGCAGCGCGTGCTGCCGCCGCCTGGGCAAGCGCGGCCTGCGCGATCTCCTTAGAGAGAATGAGAGACAGGAGCTCTCGGGCCTCTCCCTCATCAGACAGATCAACCCCACTATCCCCTAAAATACTACCAAGGCACTCATCCGAGTAATCGTCGAAAATCGTAAAACGGGGTAGGGGGTTACCTTCGATCTCCATGTTCTTCTGGGCCAGCAAGAGTTGCGCGCGTTGGAGAGCAGGGAGGTTGCCCTTGGCGCCCTTTGGCCGGGAGCTGACCCGTTCCTGCGCCACCGGGGTCGTCACCACCGCCTTGGAGCGCTTGGCCGTGGAGATGGGAGCCACCTTGGTCACCTCCGCCCGGAGAGTGTCGGAGGGAGGCGGGGGATCCGTCGGCCCGTGCCCCCCGACCGCACCGCCAGGGGAAACCAACGCCATCACCACCGTCCGGTGCGAAACGGGCGTGCCCGCCCGCACCGAGGGGGGACTCGTTGGCGCCACCGGGGGGGTCTTGCGGCCCGCCGTCTGCTTATGGAGCCGCCCCCCCACCAATCGCCAGACCGCGCACGGGCGTGGAGAGCCCGCCTTTCTCCGCAGCCGGCGAGATGAGCATGGAACGACCCTCCGAGTCGCACGAAGCCGAGATGCCCATGTCGAGGTCGAGGCCGAGGGACATGTTGGAGCCGTATTGATTGAAGCCCGTTTCGTTGCTGCCCACACCAACTTGACGCTCCTCCAGGTCCTTCGCAGCCCCCGCAGACGGGGCCACGGCCTCCGTAGTCTTGTCCTTGAGGCCCAGCTTATCCCAAGTCGCAGTGTCAATGGAGTCATCCCCCATGCTCGCGTCCTTCTCCTTGTCCATGTCCTTGTCCATGTCATCAGGGCCCTTGTCCATGCTAGCCGGGGGAGGGGGAGGGGGGCACCCCCCAGCCTGCCACCCGCCTCGGCCTCCATCCGGATGGTAAAGCCCTCGCTGTTGAACCAGCTTTGAACATACCCTTTGATCTTGGCCGGGGAGCGACACGCAAAACGCATCCGCACAGGACCCAGCCCCGCCAACGACGCCTTGTCCACTTCCATCGGGCGCCCGATCATCACAGTCCCCGCCATGAGACGGTCCACGCGGCGATGCTTGGGTGGCACTCCCCAAAGTTTGACCCACACATCCGGCATGATTTCGGCCCTGGGAGTCTCCAGAACAGCTTCCTTGATCTCTGCCATGATGTCGTTGAGGGAGAGGTACAGCTTGCCACTGCGCGTCGCCATTCGCAGCATGGCCTTGTCGGGGAAGACGACGGAGAACAAGTCGTCCCCGACGGCCACCACCTGCCAGTCCCAATCCCCTTCGAAGAGGTGGGGGAGTTCCGCCTCCAAGATCGAGACTGACAGCTTGCCCGGTGCCGCCGAGATGAGCGCCGCGTCCGCCACCGCCGGGGCACTGACCTCCTCGCCCGCCGACTCCACGAAGGGCAGGCAGAAGAAGCCCTCACCGGGGATGGCGTTGCCCATGATCTGCATCTGCAAAGGCCGACCGCGCGTGGGGCAGTGTGCCGATGCGTGCCCCTCCTCGTGGCAGACGACGCACAGAGGCTTGAAATGGCACATATTCTGGTAATGGCCCACCCTCGCGCATTTGAAGCACTCTGGCCCATCGAGTTCCTCCACTGGGATCGGGGCGTCAGCCGAGCCCTTCGACGCCGACGGCCCGACAGCCAGCAGTGGGAGCGCCGAGCCTGCCCCCTTCTGCTTCTGCTTCTTGGCGAGAGGATCCCCAGCCCGCTCGCCGCTCAGAGGAAGGAGGGATTCCTTCCTCTTGAGCTCCTTCTTCTGTTCAAGCCCACGGCGCCGGTACTCCTCTTTCTTCTTCCTTTTGTGCTCACGCTCTTCCTCCTTCTTCCGCTCTTGCTCCGCGAGCCACCAGGGAGGCGGCGGCCCCCAGCCCGCCTCGCCCGCCGGCGGCGACGAGACCTTGGCGAGCGCCTTCGCCCGCAGATCTTGCTCGCGTTGCCTCTCCGCCGCCGGGATCGGAGGCGACATGGGTGGCTTCTCCACGCGGCGGGAGCCCATCCTCACCGTAGTGGCGAACGAGCGAGTGAGTGGAGGTGGAGAGGCGGAGCGGCGCAGGCGACGCGCGCGATGCCTGAGCCGCCGCACCTGCGAGGGGGATGCAGGAAACCCTAGCGACAGATCTAGGGCACCCTTCGGCAGCCACAGCCACCTATAAATAGGCTGGGGCGGCCGCTCATCCCTCGTCGCGATGGTCCCAGGCCTCTTCCCTTGCGGGCCTGAGGCGGCCGGGCCAGGCCGACCAGGTCCAAGCACAGGGGGGCGCCCCTGCGACCCTGCTGGCGCTGGCACACTAGGTTCGACCACTGGGCCTCCCGGCCCGCTAACAGGCAAACTGGGCCATTCCGACAAGCCCAGCAAGGCGTCCGGCCCGGGCGCTGCCAGCGGCGAAACCCTAGCCGCGGGCTGCGTCTCCCTTGCAGAGGCCGCCCCGCCGCCGTCGCCGACCCCTGTCGACTCCGGCGAGCACGCCGCACCTGCTGGCGGCGCGGCCAACGCCAGATCGAGGCGCGCCACCGCCGGCCGGGCATTCGAGCGCCCCTCCGGGCCCGCGTCCACACCCCTTGGCGGGCGCCAGATCCGCGGGGCCAGTCCACGGCCGCCGCGTCCACCAGGGGCGAACGCGCGCCGGCGACCTGCCATGAGAGAGCCCCCCAGCTCCTCCGCTTGGGCGACAAAGTCACCCACCGAGCAGCCCGCACGGGGCCTCGGCGAACCACCACCGCCACCTGCACTTACCTCACTCCTTACCTCCTCCTCGTCGTCGTCGGAATCGCACCCCACCAGAGCCCAGAACCTGCTGCCGGAGAGGGACGGGGCAGGGGGCCCCGCCCTAGGCGGCGAGCGCCGCCACGGGCACCCCGGAGCGGGCCGCACCTCCGTCCAGCCGTCCGCCTCCGCCGCGGGGCCGCAGGCGGCGTCGCCCCCCGAGTCGCCCCCCGGGTCGCTTCGGGATCTGGCCCTTTCCCTGAGGAGGCCTTCTTGATCTAGCTCGCGAGCGTTGTGACTAGCGCACACACGATGGGTAATACCGCGGATCGATACCACGTATTCGGTAACCGTGGTCTATGATCCATCGGCGGATTGGTGGATGGGCATATAGCCATAGAAACGACGGCCCAGTTCATAAGTACGCGCCAGCTAGCTAGCCATATACTGGATTGTCGTCAGCTAGCTCAGGTACACGGTTAGTACACCCGGCACGCACGGCCCAGTTAATCAGTACCCTACCTTGCAAAAAGAAAAAAAAACTGAGATGTACCCCTACAAGATGGACTACTAGTAGTTTTTTTAAAGAAAGTCTCATGTTTAATATATTTGTTGAACTATTTTACATCAATTCGCTAGTTACAATAAAGCAATGTATCCAATTTCAAAAAATAAATAAAATAAAGCAATGTATCCACCACGCACTCTAGACCCATTATCTTTTGTGAGGCTCGACTAGACTTGTAGGAGTACGAGTATTTCACGCCATTGTCCACAGTAAATTATTTTTAGCAGCTGATGTTCAAAAAAAATTATTTTTAGCAGCCACGGAAAAGGAAAGACAAACCACAAATTAAGATACTCTACTGACCAGACTGGCATTTCCCCCGCGAAAAAAGAAGAACACTAGACTGGTATTTTTCACCGCACGCAACGTCGTATTACAGACAACGATCCGTCCACAATCCATGGATCGCTCAGAAGACTGGCGTGCAAAGTTTGCAAATAGCAACGGCTGCCCACAACGGGCTTCCGACACCTCTCGGTGATAGGAGACTGTCTGCCTGCTCAACTCAACAGCAGGGCACTTAGGTTGAACATGAACAAATTTGTTTGGACTCCTATCTATATGCCTCTGAATTGTGAATCCATCTTTGGTCAGATATGAATCTTAGCCAGGATCCTGTCTCTGCAAAGCAAGCAAAAATTTGATCTTTCCTGTGGTGTTTTCCGTGAAGCTTTGAGGATCAGCTTCTTATTGGTCATCTTTTGACTGATCCGCCTCTATTTACCACCCCTTTGATTGATTGATTGCCATGCCATGTCATATTGAGTATTGTAATGCCGCGAGAATAGATATTTGTCTCCCGTTTTGCGGTTATTTGTCTTAAATCTTCTCCCTTAATTAATGAAAATGGCAAATCTTTTGCCTTGTTTTTAAAAAAAATAGTTACCTATCCAGCATGTGATTAACTAATTATAGTTGGAAAGGCCCGCTGCCAACTAAATTATACGGGGAAAAAGGTTGGAGAACGATGTTCATACATCATGTCTTGATATCCTCCAAACGGGCTCGTATGGTGATTAAAGTGCGGCTGCAGTTAGCTGCTGGGACTGGAACAGATTACGGTGGGGCCAACTAGTAGTGTCCGGCCTGCTTTGGAGCTCGAAGCCCCTGCACACAGGAGCTGGCGGCGGTAGTGCTGAGCACGACGTTTCTGTGGCGATCTTTGTCGCGTGGATTGTGGTGGATGACATCGATCGCCTAGAGTTGATGAGATACCCCGCTTGGTGCACTGTCCACTTTGTGACAAGTGGATCGCTTGATCCAGTAAACATGTGTAACTATCACTCTATGGATAGGAAAAAAATCACCCATAATCATGCATGAAAAACTATTACTATTATGCTACTTATATTTAATACATATTTTGCCAACTATACAGTAGGTAAGATTGTATGATCAATGTTGTCTAGAAAACTTGTTAAAGCTCATTAATGTTTGGGAACATAGGCAAGTAAGAAAACACGACCCCCGCATCGCCCTCCTCTAGCGGTGACACGGGGGAAACCCTACTCCGCCACCACCGACCCCTCCCCCTTTCCCTCACCTCGCCGCCACCGGAGGAGCCGACGGCGAAGCCCGCGCCGTCTCTGGGGAAGGTGGCGGCGGGGCGCTTCCTCCCTCGTGTGGTGACCCTCTCTGGTTGGGGGCTGCGGCAGGGGGGCTGCTCCATGTCGCCGATCTACGCGACGTCAACCATTTCCTAGCGTGGCGCGTCTGGCGTAGGTGGCGCGGTGGTGGCTTCTCTGTCGCATGGTGGGTGGTGACCGGTGGATCCTGGTCGGTGGGCTCCAGATCTGGCGCGGCAACGATGCTGGTTGCGGGCAGCGGCGTGGTGAGAGGGCAACGGCGCGGTGGCCTCGCAGATGCTTGTGGCTGGGCCTGGCGGCGAAGGTGCGGGTTGGTGCTCCGATGGCCACGGTCACGATCACCAGTGTATCCCTCCTTGCCGGGAGCGGATGACGGCTCTCCTCCTCGCAGCGCGTCTCAAGCCGGCAGATTTGCTTCCTCCCCTCCGATGGCACTGCTCCGGCGGTCTCCTAGGGGTTCGGACTGGCCGGGAGAAATCTGTGCGCGACAGCAGCCATTGCAGACGACGACGACGCATGCGGGTGTCGTCTCCTCCTTGGAGGTGTCGTCTTGGCCATGTCCGTACCCTGCCCGGGCACCAGGGGAAACCTTAGGCTGACTCGCTAGCCAGGCAGCGGCGGCGTCGCGTCTTCCTTGGAGGTGCTGCCGGGGTGCCATGGAGGCCAACGGAATTGTTGCTGGAGGTGATGGCTTCATCAAGGATTGGGGCATTGTGCCGTTGGTGATGGTAGCTGCTGTAAGCATTGGTTCTTGGGGCGCAATATACGCCACCACCGGCTTCCCTTGGACTGACACCCTCTTCAGAACCAGCTGGTTCCCGCTGTTCACTTGCCGACTCCTAGGCGTGAAGGATGGAGAGTGCGTTGACCTAGCCTGTGATGTAGTTGGGGTTGTGATTCTAGGTTTCTGGTGTTGGTCGAGATGCGGCCCTTGATCTGTGAGTCTTGCCTCCTCGCCATTGTGGCTTGAGGTTCGACTAGGCGAGTTGTGTCGTTGTAGTCGTGGTGTGTGTCCTTTATGCCGAAAGGCGTTGTATCATCCGCTTGGCTCTTCTTCTATTCTATTGATGCATCTGTCCATGGTGTATCCTTGAAAAAAAGGCTCATTAATGCTTTAACAGTTTAAAGATTCTAACAATGAAACAAATAGTGAAATATCACCCCAATGATATAAGATGATCTAACAGAGTGATTGTTAAAATATCCGTAATATGCCCTAAAAACACAATTATTGTAGCTCACTATGACATATATATTATATATAATCAACTATTTGTTTTCTTTTTCCAGGGCAGATACACTTATATTTTTCCAATCCCTCCATTAGTTCATCTTACATATAGTCCTAGTGTTACCATATTTTTTGGGAACTTCTACACCGTGCAAACCTCAAACGGTTCCATGGTAATTATTGATAGAAAATACTCCTTAAAGGGAAATCTTCGACTAGCGACACTGGCATAATCTCGCAAAGTTGAAAAACTGGACATTTTTATGGGTGTGTTCAGAACTGGCAAAATTCTAGGTGCTCTCTCTCTCTCTCTCTCATATGTGTATACACACACACACACACAAATGTTTCCTACAAGCAGTGGTAGTTACCACCACTTGCGTTTTGTATGTTGTATGTAGTATCTGTCGAAACCGAGAGTACGTACGTGTAATATGTAGTATATAACAATGATTAGGTAGTATATATACAAATTTTTAGGTAGTATGTACCATTTTTTGAGTATGCTCTTTTTTACGTACAAATATGTACATATTTTACAAATATAACAAAAACTATGGGCTCATATGCAATTTTTTCATGTAACTTGTTTTGAAATATCTTAGATATAGTATATCAACATATTTAAAATAATAAAATAGTATATATAGT
>NC_041391.1:169483243-169483832 GCF_002162155.2 Triticum dicoccoides | reverse complement strand
ATATATATATATATATATATATATATATATATATATATATATATATATATATTCATAGTCATTGGAGAATTCATGTATGATGCCCCTGCGAATCCTGACGGGGGTAGAGGGGAGAGCAAGGGGAATGGAAAAAGTACTCCATGGAAAATTCCTTGCAAATGATTAGTATTCGGGTTCTCTATCCAGATGATGCGTGACAGTGATGTGTGATGTACCGCACCCAATGGAGGACACGTTGTAGGGACAATGTTCTACATTGATAAACATAATTGCTAGCTTTCAGCTCCTACTAAGAATTTGTAGGTTGTTTTCAGCTCCACTTGCCGCCAAAGGTGAGCAATGCTAGCGGTAGCTACAAACACTAATACCAAGAAAAAGCTTCTTTTTGCCACGAGTTCATGGTGAGCTAGTGTGTTCATCATAGCGGCTAAGGCTAGCTATTTGATAGAAATTGTACCAGAGTTTTTTTTAAGGCAAAGTCTGGCTAAAAGTCCGCCTCCTTAAGCAAGGGAAGGAAATAAACCATGAAACACAACAAACATGTGTTTTTTACTATTTGATATGATGTGGGATTATATAGAGTAAAAAT
>NC_041391.1:169480964-169483085 GCF_002162155.2 Triticum dicoccoides | reverse complement strand
GGGGGCGATGCCCTGCCTCCCCAAGGCCCTACTAATTTGTTGTAGTGTTTAGGTTTAGATGATATTTTTGGGTTATCAATTTCAGGGATCAACAACATGGAGATAATGACGATTAATACACGCAGATGATGCAAAAGGGTTACATCTGAAATGGATATATAGACTATGAGTGGACATTCAGTCTTAAGGAAACATGCCAATTATGATGGTGTATTGGAGAGCGGATGGCTACCTCATTTATAAAGCCCTCGATCTCGCTTCATGATTTTGATTTCTTGATAGCAACCGCTTATTGGTTTGAAAATATTTCTATGTACACATTCCTACGTCCACCTCTACCTATGTATGTGTGTCTCATCAAAATTATTGATCCACGGAGAGCATCCTATAATATAACAATCTTCGTGAATTAATTCATGAAAATAGCTTACCATCTACATAATTCATCTGCTACTATTGATGGGGCACGCCAATGACACGCATAAACAAAAATGTATTATAATCCCCATTACTCAGTACACAAAATAGCGTACCATCTAGATACTTCATCTGATAGAGGATGCTGATAACACACGGAAAAAGTTGCATGCGATGCTCAAGGTTAATGCTCTGACAAGCTCATGTCTTTAAAATCCTTAACAATCTGAGCTATGAATCTATAAAGAAAGGGCTTTTCCCGCAACTTACCCCAGGCAAGCAATGTCACGAGTCATCAACAAGTCATGAACTTTCTATCAGTCGGTGAAACTATAATTATTGCCGTAATTAGAGCCCTACGTAGTACAGTAACAAATGCAGAGAAGAAGATGTATACCAAACTAAAGTGTCACATATCAGACTCATGGAGAGAAGGTGATATAAGTTAGCCACAAAGAGCATAGACCCCATGTTGTGGCCACTATAGGAGAGGGTTGAGAATTTATTTTGACCGACGCCATTTTGTGGATATCCATGTCCACTGTAAGACCGAGGGAACTATGATACGGTAGGATTCAGAGGCATTAGGAATGACACGTCCACAAAGGCGTTTTAGTGAACATCTCGATTGTTCTCGTGTAGATGTTGTAGGACCTCTGCATCCATGTGTTCCCATACAGCTTAACTTAGGTCGATGCGCGGTCATGAATCCAACACATTGAAGAGAAGAATCTATAGACCAAGGCTTACCACCGGTCCTGATAATACTGTTATTTTTCTTTGCCCGCACTGATGTAGTTAAGGCTGACGCCCTGGGATGTAGATGTCTTGATCATCCTTGACCGTCCATGTTTGTAGTACCAAAACCCAACAGTTTGGGGCGTTCATGCGGAAAGGTATTGCTCACCTTGTCCTATACCCCCGCCCATATAATTTCACTTAAAAATGGATGTGTTTGTGCCTTGGACACACGGATATACGAATTATCTGTGACTTGAACAGGTAGGATGATAGCCCATGCTTGTTAATCTTATTAGGATGATAGAAACTGAAAAGATCAGAAAGAACACCCACTACGTGCACATGTATGCCAGCGTACATACCATAAGAGCAACTTCAATGGGGCGACCCATTTCGTCCGCCGCCGTCCGTTTGGGCAGACAGAAAAGTCGGCCCAACGCGCCAACCTAAATGGACGCGCGTCCGCTTTCGTCCGCCTGCCGACCCATTCTCGGCCCATTTTTGAGCCGGATTTGCATCGGCGCGAACACAAGACGGACGCGCGCGCGCTCGCCCTCTCTCCTCCCCGCGCGTGCACAACCTCCACCGCCTGTTTCGTCGCCACTGGCCATTTTTTCCGATGAAAAAGGATACATAGATAGTTCTTGCGTACACAGATAAAAGAAAAGATCAACTACTCGTCGGTTTCCGACTCTGACTCGGTAATGTCCTCCTCCGACGTCTGAATATAGGCGTCAGCAGCCTGCTCGTCCGCGAAGTCCCAACCCGATTGTCGGTGTACCAAAATAGGGGCGCTCTTTTGTACCCCTTATTTGTGCACGGGCAGTCAGAGCCACGCGGACGACCACACTTGAGCAGGTCAGAGACAGGAAATGAGAGCCACAACACAGAATCAAAGCAACGCCAAGACTAGGGCCAGAAGCATAAAGAGCCAGAAGGCGAAGTGGTTTCCCCCGGCAAGGT
>NC_041391.1:169447967-169480678 GCF_002162155.2 Triticum dicoccoides | reverse complement strand
ACCCGACGCCAGCAGGGCGCGCCACCTTTGAGCCCAAGTTCCTCTAGCGCCGCCAACCGCGTTGGGACCAAGGCTCGAGAGGCGCCTCCATGGTAGCATGCAGATCTTTGTGAAGACAAGGAACACTTCAAATCAGAAGAGTAGAAGACGACGAACCCCGGCGAGATCTTCGTCGGGGAAACCCACAAGACCCCCGGCAAGACCCTTGGCGGGGACGACCGCAGCGCCGCGGCAAGACCCTTGCCGGGGCCCCGGCAAGGCCCTTGCCGAGGACGTCCGCGAGGCCACGGCCAGGCCCGCACCCACCAGGTTTCTGCCACTATTCTCATGCAGCTGCCAGCCCACCAGCTGGGCAGGCACCTGCGTGTCGGCACAAGTCTTCTCAGCCAACTCAATGCATGCTTACGTGGCGGCATGCAAATCTTCGTGAAGGCCCCGCCACCGCGCCACCTCAGCAGCCTGCCAGCCTACATGGCGCTGACCACCTTGCTGGCCCGGGCGCGTGTCGAGGCAAGGCAAGGCGGCGGTAAAGTGTAAGGGACACGTCAGGGGTGCATTAAATTCACTTTGTCCGTAATGGCAAGGGATAGGCTTAATCACAGTACCCCGATGCCACCTCTGTGTGCCACTGTGGCAATCCCCTTGCCTATAAAAGGATGCCCGAGGCATCCAGGAGAAGGATTTGGGCTTTTGGACAAGTTACACCCATTGTAGCTAGTTCAAGAACCTCAAGAACACAAATACACACGTCAAAGCAGGACTAGGGTATTACGCATATCTGCGGCCCGAACCTGGGTAAACGATCCATGTGCTTGTACTGACTGCTGATCCTGCTCTCCTCATCACCCAGCGCCCCGCCACCGTAGTAGGGATTCTCGTGATCCCATAGGTGTCGTTTCCCACGGACATCTTTGGCGCGCCAGGTAGGGGGCGCAGTAGTGATCATCTGGTTTTGCAGCCAGTGGCACAACTCTTCATCGCCATGGCTCCCAAGAAGAAGACGACCACGACGATCGGTTCGTCTGGGACCGGGCTGCCTGTACCGGTGCGGACCAGTAGCGGGCCAGTCGCGGAGAGAACCCGTGCCGCAGCCCGCGAACATCCACATCACCCTGGCAGTCCGGGCCTGGTGAGCAGCGCCGTTCGTGCGCCAGGCGACGAGCCACACATCGCGAACTCCAGAGACGGAGTTGGGGCCCTCGCAGGTGGCGCGGGGCCCTCCAGGGGCATCGTCGTTCTGCCAGACGGCGGCGCGGCGACCTCCAAGACACCAACAACGGCGCCCAGGGACCGCTCTTCAGGTCGTGCGCGATGAGCAGCGCCGCCCCGCTGGTGACCCTGGGCGCCGCCCTGGGAAGAGTCCCGTGTACCCTTCGCGTGACGAGGAGGGCCAGCATGCGCGCCGAGGTGTTGGCGGAGGTGGCGGACGGCCGCAGGGCCATGATGGAGCTCCTTCTAACGTAGTTAGAAGTCGAAGCGCATCACGATCCACGCAGCTTTCGCCGCCGCCCACACCCGAAGAAGCCCTAGCACCCGCGCAGCTCCTCCTCGACTTTCCTCCCGCTGCGGAGAAGCTCGACGAATGGAGGGCCACCGTCCGGAGCCTCGTCGGGATCACCAACAAATATGAGTTGCGACCGGCGGGACCCGTAGGCCGTCGCTCCGTCGAGCCACCGCAAGCCAGCAGTGGACGGGCCTGAGGCGATGCAGCCACGGTGTACTTTCTTTCTCCACACGAGCCATCGCGGGTGTCGATCCGTTGCGACGACGCTCGTGATGATATCTCCATAGCGTTGTCCGATCCGCGGACCCACCGCGACCAACGTCAAGTTCTTTGAGAGCGAGCTCATGAAGACGCCCGCACCACCATCGAGCGCCAACGCGATGCGCGCCACCAGTTGGACAGGTGGGCAGGGCCCACTATGGACCACCCAGCACCAGGAGGCTATGGTGGCCTATCCTATGAGGTGGGCTGACCGACCTTCACCCGTGATCTGCGGCAGTTCCAGTGGCCCTCCCACCGCACGTTCAAGCCCGACGTGGGCGAGAAGTACAACGGCAAGACCCACCCGTCGGAGTTCCTCAGTATCTACACCATCGCGATGCAAGCTGCTGGGGCTCGCGATGATAAGGTGCTTGACAATTACTTTCCGTTGGCACTCAAGCCCAATGTTATGTCATGGTTGATGCACTTGCCGGTGCACTCCATTTCTTCTTGGGCGGATCTATGTCATGAGTTTGTTGGTGCCTTTACCGGAGGCCACCAAGCTCATGGCCAGGTGAGTGATTTGCATATCATCCCCCAGAAGGAAGGAGAAAACTTGCGCAAGTACATTCAAAGGTTCAGCTGAGTGCAGTACAATATTCTAGACGTTCATCCTGCCGCCGTGATCAGTGCATTCCATCAGAATGTGCGCAACCGCAAGATGCGTGAGGAGCTGGTGATGAACAAGGTCAAGGATGTGGCCGAGCTTTATGTTCTGGACGATCAGTGCGCTCGAGCTAAAGAGGGGAGGAAGTACCCCGACAAAGACGTCGGCGCGGAAACCAACTCCATGGATGACACCGCCACCCCGACAAAGAAGGGTTGGCGCCGTAACAGGAAGCGTAAGGGCAAGGCCGTGCTTGCCGTCGAGGGGTCTGATGACACCGGCGCCACCAAGAAGGCCAAGGCAAGCGACCCCAGCAAGGAGGTTGCCGGGTGTGCCGCTTGCCGGGCCTTGGGGGCTGCCGACAAGCCAGGGGGCTCCAACAAGCAATATTGCAAGATCCACCGCACCAAGGGCCATGACCTCCAGAACTGCCGGCAAGTTGAGCTACTCGCCGAGAAGAAGAAAGCCGAGTACGAGCGGTGGGACAAGGAGAAGGGCGAAGAGGGTGCCGAGGGATCCGGCAAGAAACGTGGCGGCCAAGGAGGCCGTCACGGCAAAGATAATCAGCAGGAGAGGCCCGCCCGGGGCCACGACAAGAAGAAGGAAGACGATGGTCATGACGAGGACGATGAGTCCGACGACCATGAGTTCCAGAAAGCTACAGAGGCCATGTGCGTCTATGGTGGCGCCTCGCTGCATACATCCCACCGCCAGCTCAAGCAGTGGGCGCGTGAGGTCACAGCGGTGGAGTCGTCGTTTGATGCACGGAAGCCGCTGAAGTGGTCCAGCACGCCTATCATCTCTGACACCGAGGATCACCCTGACTGCACTACTGTGGTCGGGTGCTTGCCGTTGTTGGTCTCACCAACAATCTGTAACCTCAAGGTGACAAAGATGCTAGTTGACGGTGGGGCCGGCCTGAACTTGATCTCGCCTGTTGTGATCAAGAGGCTGCAGATCCCTGATGGAGACCTCAAGGAGACGGGCACATTCCAAGGGGTCAATCCGGGGAGGAGCCAGCCGAAGGGAAAGGTCACGCTGCCCGTGACATTCGGAGGTGAGCTGAACTACAGGACCGAGAGGATTGTCTTTGATGTGGCCGAGATCCCCTTGCCCTACAACGGGATCCTCAGCCGCCCGGCACTAGCTAAGTTCACGGAGGCTTCTCACTACGCCTACAACACGCTGAAGATGCACAGGCCGATGAACATCATCACCGTCCCCTTCGACAAGAAAGACGCGTTGATTTGCGCCGACCAACTCTATCGGGAAGCAGTTGCAGCAGCTACCGCCAAGGCACCTGCTCCTACCGACGGATCCCCGGGAGGAAAGAAGACCGGTGAGACCCCTCGCACCCACTCCGGCAAGCACACCTCCTCGGGGTGTTGCGCTCCCGTCGAGGACGTGCTAGAGAGCTCCACCGAAAAGAGCAAGAAGTCCAGAGCTGCACCACCAGAGACCAAGAAGGTGTCCGTCAGGGAGGACGGCACGGGAGGGGCTTTTACCATAAGCTCCACCCTCGACGGCAAATAGGAAAGCGAGCTCGTCACTTTCCAGCGGGCAAATGTCGATGTGTTCGCATGGCAAGCATCTGACATCCCCGACGTTCCCAGGGAAGTGATTGAGCACTATCTTGCTGTCTGTTCTCATGCATGGCACGTCAAGCAGAAGGTCAGGAAGCAAGCTCTGGAGAGGCAGGAGTTCATCACGGAGAAGATCAGAAAACTAGAGGCGGCAAGCTTGGTAAGGGGGGTGCTCCATCCGACGTGGTTGGCCAACCCGGTAGTGGTGCGCAAGGCAAACAGGAAGTGGAGACTGTGTATTGATTACACAGACATCAATAAAGCTTGTCCAAAGGATCCCTTCCTGTTACCGCGCATCGACCAGATTGTTGACTCCACGGCCGGGTGTGACCTGTTATCATTCCTCGACGCCTACTCAGGGTACCACCAGATCTTCATGACAAAAGAAGACGAGAAGAAGACAGCATTCATCACCCCATGTGGTACGTATTGCTTTTTACGGATGCCTTTCAGGTTGAAGAGTGCTGGCTCGACCTTTGCAAGAGCAGTCCAAATTGGTTTTGAGCCCCAGCTACATAGAAATATGAAAGCTTATATGGATGACATAGTGATCAAAACCAAGGGCAAAGCAACACTTGTGCAAGATCTGGAGGAAACATTTGCAAACCTACACAAGATCAACCTCAAGTTGAACCCTGAGAAGTGTGTCTTCGGTGTCCCATCCGGCAAGCTTCTCGGGTTCTTTGTGTTGCAGCGTGGGATTGAGGCAAACCCAGACAAGATCAAGGCCATCGAGCAGATTGAGGCACCTAAGCGGATCAAAGACGTGCATCGGCTCACTGGCTACGTTGCCGCCATGAGCAGATTCATCTCCAAGCCCACGGAGCGTGCCCTTCCCTTCTTAAAGATCTTGAAGAAGGCGGGCCCAATGGAGTGGACCCCGGAGGCCAAGGCAGCGCTAGAGGATGTGAAGAAATACCTCTCCTCTACCCTAGTGCTGGTTGCGCCCAAATCACAAGAACCGTTGCTGCTGTACCTAGCGGCAACGAATCAGGTGGTTAGCGCCGCACTGGTGGCACAGAGAGAGGTCGATGAAGAGGCAGCGATAGCGGGAGAATCAACAGATGGCGAGCCGGAACCCTCCCCGGCAGGGATCGGTCCCGGCAAGACTGAGTCCCCGGCAGGGGATGACGCCAGTGCAATAGGGCCCACGCGACTAGGTGAAGTGGCGCAGAAGAAGAAAATGGTGCAGCACCCAGTATACTTCATCAGCTCCCTCTTGCAGGGGGCTAGGTCGAGGTACTCTGGCGTGCAAAAATTGCTCTTCGGCCTCCTTATGGCCTCAAGGAAGCCGTGTCATTACTTCCAAGTGCACGAGATCACTGTTGTCACCTGCCTCCTATTGCAACAGATACTGCATAACCCAGATGCAATGGGGAGAATTGTGGAATGGGCCCTAGAGCTATCAAGTTTTGGTTTAAAGTTTGAGAGCACCTCAACGATTCAGAGCAGAGTCTTGGCGGAGTTTGTTGCAGAATGGACCTCGACGCCCGACGAAGAGGTACATGAGACCACTCTCCCTGGCAAGGAAATGAGCCGCAACTGGATCATGTACTTTGATGGGGCTTTCGCGCTGCATAGCACCGGTGCTGGCGTGCTACTTGTCGCACCCACCGGGGAGCACCTCAAGTACGTCATCCAAATGCACTTCCCCCGGGAGATGTCAACTAACAACACCGTCGAGTACGAGGGCTTGCTTGCCGGTCTCAGGATCGCAGCGGACCTCGGAGTCAAAAAGCTCATCGTCAGGGGTGATTCACAGCTCGTTGTCAGGCAAATCAACAAGGATTATCAGAGCCTGCTGATGGAAGTTTACGTCGATGAAGTGAGGAAACTCGAGGAGCGCTTTGACGGGATACAGGCGGAGCATGTCCCCCGAGTGGAGAATGGTGTCGCCGACTATCTGTCGAAGCGTGCTGCCCTCAAGCTACCTGTGGAACCAGGTACTTTTGTGCTTCGGTTAACTCAACCATCCGTCGAACCATCAACAGGACAGAACAAGTGGAGGAAGCTAGGCCCCGGCAAGTACTTCCCCACCGAACTCCCTGGAGCCGCCGGCGAAGGAGTTGCTATCGACACCGAGCCTGCTATGGGACAACCGACTCCAGCGGGGCGCCAGGCCCTTGCCGTGGAGGCAACGGTTCCCACAGCAGAGGAAATGCCTTTGGTCCTCGCCGTCGAGCCACAGGCTCCGGCATGGGCATAGCACACCGTCTGATTCCTCCAAATAGGAGAGCTTCCCAAGGAGCAGGAAGAGGCAGAGAGAGTAGCCCGTCGGTCTGCTCTGTACTAATTCGTTGACAATGTCTTGTACAGAAAAAGACCGAATGGGGTGAAATTGAAGTGCATCTCCCGGGAGGAAGGACTCGAGCTATTGGTAGAGATACATGGATTCATATGTGGCTCCAACATAGGGTCAAGGGCCCTTGCTGGCAAGGCTTTCCGGCAAGGTTTCTTCTGGCCCACTGCCCTCCAGGATGCGATGGCACTAGTAACCAAGTATGAAGCACGCCAGTTCCATTCAAAGAAACTTCATCAGCCAGCTCAAGCCTTGCAGACGATCCCTCTCTCCTGGCCATTCTCGGTCTGGGGGCTCGACGTACTGGGCCCCTTTCCCCGCGCCGTCGGAGGCTTTGAGTACTTGTACGTTGCAATCGACAAGTTCATAAAGTGGCCTGAGGTGGAAGCAGTGAGGAAGGTGACAACGCAGTCAGCCTTCAAGTTCTTCAAAGGGCTAGTTTGCCATTTTGGTGTACCCAACAGGATCATCACCGATAATGGCACACTGTTTACGAGCCACGCCTTCATGCAGTACAACGAGGATCTCGGCAGCAAGGTCTGTTTTGCTTCCGTGGCACACCCACGAAGCAACGGCCAAGCAGAGAGAGCAAATGCTGAAGTTCTGTGAGGCTTAAGAACGAAGACTTTTGACAGGCTACGCAAGAGTGGAAGGCGCTGGATTGACGAGGTGTCGGCGGTTCTTTGGTCGATCAGAACGACGCCAAATTGAGCCACCGGCCAGACACCCTTTGCCTGGTCTATGGGGCAGAAGCAGTTCTCCCACGAAACTCATATACGGGTCACCTCGAGTGCTCTCTTATGATGAGTGAGGGAGTCCTGGATTAGGGGGTGTTCAGATAGACGGACTATAACCTTTGGATGGACTCCTGGACTATGAAGATACAAGATTGAAGACTTCGTCCCGTGTCCGGATGGGACTTTCCTTGGCGTGGAAGGCAAGCTTGGCGATACGGATATATAGATCTCCTCCCATTGTAACCGACTCTATGTAACCCCAGCCCTCTCCGGTGTCTATATAAACTGGATGGTTTTAGTCCGTAGGACGAACAACAATCATACCATAGGCTAGCTTCTAGGGTTTAGCCTCTCTGATCTCGTGGTAGATCTACTCTTGTACTACCCATATCATCAATATTAATCAAGCAGGAGTAGGGTTTTACCTCCATCGAGAGGGACCGAACCTGGGTAAAAACATCGTGTCCCTTGTCTCCTGTTACCATCCGCCTAGACGCACAGTTCGGGACCCCCTACCCGAGATCCGCCGGTTTTGACACCGACATTGGTGCTTTCATTGAGAGTTCTGCTGTGCCTTCGCCATCAGGAAGGATGCCTCATCCCGTCTTTAAAGACGACGCTATTGCTAAAGGAGCTTTGGCTATCGGCCAAACCCTCCAGCTAGGCGGTTTTCTTATGACCGCCTGTTTGGCCGCTGCGCCGATGATGACTTCTCGGGTCATCGAAAGCAATCTCCACGTCAACTCGGAACTCGCCGAGCAGTTAGATCCGATGGAGCTCTCTTCCTTAAACGAGCTCTTGGATCGCATCGCCACCCTGGGAGTCACTACAGACTATGCTCAGATTGGGCCTAAACCCCATCCGAGAGAGATTAACTCTCCCCAGGTCACCCACCACGTCGCAGTGGTGGAGGAACAATGCGGTAAGCCTTCATCTATCTTAAGGACTAGTTATGTTCGGATTCCTGATCCCTCCAAGCCGGATACCCGCGGAGGGGAGGACGTCACTCAAGCCCTGAACCTAAAGTCAGGCAGCGAGCTAGATTCATTGGGCAACATCCAAGAACCCATGCTTCCGAGTTCAGAAACTCCTTGGCCCCTGAGTCTCAGATTGGGCGAGGTTCCGGATTTAATTCCACCCGCTCACCCAAATATAAGGGATCTATCCCAAATTCGGCAAGAGCTCGCAGAAATAGTACACCATTACTGGGGCAGATTCCTCCTGGTTATGAACAGGATAGAGGACTGCCGCGAGGATGATGCAATTTCATTCTTCTGCAATAATTGCACGGAGAACGGAATCCTCAACGCCATAAGTCACCGTGAAATTACACACTTCGCCGACTTGGCATCCATAGTACGAAAGTACTGTGCGATGGAAAGCGCCTGGAAAACCGAAATAAAATTTTGGGACAATCCGGCCCTGAATACAACCCCAGTCCGAAATAAAAGGGTGCATTATCGCCAGGCACCTGGGTTAAACACCAAAAAGCAAAAACCCTCTATAGGGCATGGAGCCGTACTGGAGGGATGGCTCAATGGACCCTATAAAATTCATAGTACAGAGGACGCCACACCAACTCATAGCCTTAGAGCATGTTGGATACTCCGGCAGGTGGCCAGAAGTGGCGAGGAGCTTCTAACTCCAGAATTCACAGAGCACCAGCCCAGGGATACTAGTACGGTATTAACAGTCTTTGAGACCTTCGCATCAAATAATATGCGGAAACGAACACTCCGCAGCCTTGCCGAAGTCTACCAAGTAGCCACAATAAACCCATGGAGTGACACGGCTATTACCTTTAATGCCAGTGCTGAACCTAAATTCCGAACAGCCCGAGCACCAGCCGCATTGGTCCTCTGTCCAATAGTGGACGGCTTTCACCTTACCAAGGTACTCATGGACGGTGGTAGCGGACTGAACCTCATTTATGAGGAAACCTTTCGAAAAATGGAAATAGACTGGAGCCGCATTGAGCGAAGCAACACAACCTTTAGAGGAATAATCCCCAGTCGGGAAGCGTGCTGTACAGGAAAAATCACACTGGATGTGGTGTTCGGCACGCCGGATAATTACAGGTCCGAGGAGGTCACGTTTCAAGTGGCCCCGTTCAGCAGTGGATACCACGCTCTATTAGGGCGAGAGGCATTCACAATTTTTCAAGCTATACCCCATTACAGGAACATGAAGCTCAAAATGCCCGGACCCAACGGAATCATCACTCTTGCTAGTGACCCGGGCATATCACTCTGTGCCAAAAATAAGACAGCCGCACTGGCCCTTGAGGCACTATCCGAAGCCCTAGTGGCCGAGGAACTGACTGCGCTGCGCTCCACAGTGAACAGGGACGACGTGATACTCGATAAAAGATCCAAGTCCACCTCCTTTAAACCGGCGGACGAAATAGTCAAATTCCAAGTCCATCCAAAGGACCCTACAAAAACGGCCTCCATTGGGGCACAATTAAACCCTGATGTAGACGCCGCACTACGAGAATTCCTACGCGAAAATTGGGAAATTTTTGCCTGGCACCCTTCAGACATGCCAGGAATCCCACGCAGGCTGGCCGAGCACAGCCTAAACATCCTAAAAGGATTCAAGCCTGTCAAGCAGGCTCTTCGGCGTTTCTCCGAACCTAAGAGACAAGCCATGGGAGAGGAGCTAGCCAAACTACTGGAGGCCGGATTCATCAGAGATATAAAACATCCGGACTGGCTAGCAAACCTAGTGATGGTACCAAAGAAGGACAAATCCTGGCGCCTATGCGTCGATGTCAAGGACCTCAACAAGGCTTGCCGAAAGGATCCCTTCCCCCTCCCCTGCATCGATCAAATTATCAACACTACCGCAGGACACGATTCATTGTGTTTCCTCGATGCATACTCCGGCTACCATCAAATTAAGATGGCAGACCCAGACCAAGCCGCAACGGCATTCATTACCCCATACGGCCCATTCTGCTTCAACACAATGCCCTTCGGGCTCAAAAACGCCGGCGCAACATATCAGCGCATGATTTAAACATGTCTGGCAAACTAGATCGGTAAAACAGTGGAAGCATACGTGGATGACGTGGTCGTCAAAACCAAGCATGTCGAAACTCTAGTAGACGACTTGAGGCTCACATTCGATAACCTCCGAACATATGACATCAAGCTTAACCCGGAAAAATGCGTTTTCGGTGTACCAGCCAGAAAGCTCTTGGGCTTCATTGTATCCGGTAGAGGAATTGAAGCAAACCCAGCCAAGATCCGAGCTCTGTCACAATTGGATATTCCAAAGGACCTCAAACAAATACAAAAATTGGCTGGCTGCGTGGCAGCTCTAAGCCGCTTTATCTCCCGCTTGGGAGAAAAGGCATTACCCCTTTATCGCCTCCTCCGGCGCACCGAACACTTTGAGTGGACGGATGCCGCCACGGCTGGCCTCGAAGAAATAAAAGCCATATTGGCAACAAACCCGGTCATGGCTGTGCCTAACATCGGCGAACCAATGCTATTATACATTGCGGCAACTTATCAAGTTGTAAGCGCAGTGCTCGTCGTCGAACGAGAGACAGACAGACACAAATTCCCCCTTCAAAAACCAGTTTACTACGTGTCCACTGTCCTCACTCCATGCAAGTCACGGTACCCGCATTGTCAAAAGATAGCGTACGCGGTGTTTATGGCATCCCGGAAGCTGCGACACTACTTTCAAGAGTGTTCGATAATAGTAGCCTCCGAAGTACCTCTTAACGATATTATAAACAACCACGACGCGACGGGCCGGATTGCCAAATGGGACATTGAGCTCCTCCCATTCGACATAACCTATAAGCCACGGCGAGCTATTAAGTCACAAGTTTTGGCCGACTTCGTCGCCGAATGGACTGAAGCCGAACTCCCTAAAGAGTACGACACATATTCCAACTGGATTATGCACTTCGACGGCTCCAAAATGCTAGCTGGTCTGGGGCCTGGCATCATTCTGACGTCGCCAAGAGGAGATACAGTTCAATATGTACTCCAGATAATGTATATGGACTCCAACAACGCAGCCGAATACGAGGCCCTTCTACATGGTCTCCGGATGGCAGTCTCCATGGGCATCCAACGCCTAGAGGTGCGTGGGGATTTGAACCTCGCGATATCCCAAATAAATGGAGACTTTGATGCCAAGGATCCGAAAATGACAGCTTATCGCAACGCCGTCCTAAAAATGTCAGCTCGGTTCGAGGGGCTCGAATTTCACCATATAGCCCGGGAAAACAATCAGGCAGCAGACGTCTTGGCACGCATCGGCGCAAAGCGCGATGCATTCCCCCCCAACATTTTCTTGGAGAGGCTATTCAAGCCATCCATATTATGGGAAGGGGAATCCGGAAATAACAGCCCAGACCCAACCGCACCGCCCGACACCGAACATTCTGACACAACGGGAGGCTCTGCCAACGAAGTAACATCCTCAGCCCACGTAATAATGGCAGTCATTGCCCCGTGGACAGAACCGTTCCTAGCCTACCTAATCAGGCAGGAACTTCCCGAGGACCAAAACGAGGCACGCTGCATAGTGCGGCGATCTAAAGCCTATAAAGTCTATGAAGGAGAGCTTTATAAGAAAAGCACCACCGGAGTCCTTCAAAGGTGTATCTCTGAAGAGAAAGGGCGGAATCTTCTGGCTAAAATTCATGTTGGACTCGGCGGACACCACGCCGCAGCCCAGGCCCTTGTAAGCAAGGCCTTCCGTACATGATTTTATTGGCCGACGGCCCGGGCAGATGCTCAGGACTTAGTCCAACAATGCGTCGGTTGCCAGCTCTTTGCTAACCAAAGCCATATGCCACCCACCGCCCTCCAAACTATTCCCGTCACCTGGCCCTTCGCGGTCTGGGGGCTTGACATGGTTGGACCCCTTAAAGGAGGAACCCACAAGCAAAAATACCTACTGGTCATGGTGGATAAATTCACCAAATGGATAGAGGCCAAGCCTGTTAAGACGACCGAATCCGGACCGGTGATAGACTTCATATCAGGGGTCGTACACTGTTACGGCATCCCCCACAACATCATCAATGATAACGGCACGAACTTTACGACCAACGAGGTCAAACTCTGGTGCAAAAACATGGCATCAAGCTCGACTACACTTCAGTCTATCACCCACAAACTAACGATCAAGTCGAGCGAGCAAATGGTCTAATCATGAGCGGCATCAAACCCAGATTAGTGTGGTCCCTCAAGGAATCTAACACGCACTGGGTAGAGGATCTCGACTCCATACTCTGGTGGCTGCGGACCACGCCGAATTGCACCACCGGATTCACACCATTCTTTATGGTATACGGCGCAGAGGTAGTTCTGCCCTGTGACATAATTCATGACTCACCTCGCGTGCGCGTGTACGAAGAAAGAGAAGCCGAACTCAATCGACAGGACAGTTTGGACGCCTTAGAGGAGGAGCGTGACGTGGCAAAAGCCCGTTCCGCATTCTATCAACAGCAGGCTCGAAGATATCAAAGCAGAGAAGTATGGGCCAAAACTTACAATGTTGGCGAGTTAGTTCTACGCCCACCGGACAAGAAAAAGGACAAACTCAAGCCCAAATGGGACGGTCCCTTCATTATTGACCAAGTCCCGACTGGTGGAGCGTACCATCTGCGAGATGCATCGGATAACCGACTCGAGCCGAACCCATGGAACACAGCTCGTCTCCGAAGATTCTACACCTAGCGCTGGACTCTGTGTTTGTCTCCTTCCTTTGTCTATTTTTTACACATTAGCTATCTTATATTTCTCTCCTTCTCCCTCCCTTTCTCTTACAACCTTTAAGGGCTCGTTCGCGCATTGTTCGCACACAATTGACGCGCTATCAGCGCTCATTATACATGGGGGCTTCTTTAACAGAAGCTTGTTTATACGGGCCTCATGCCCAACACATGTGTCACACTTCTGCATGTACCTTTCATGCACCATTATATGCATCGATATGACTTAAGTTTTGGCCAAGCTGGGTTACCTGGCTCCTGTACTTACCCCTACATTCCCGATTGTTTGGCTAGGCGGTAAAGGGAGCACCTCTGCGATTGTTACTGCCGGGTCTGCCGAATGTGTACCTCAGACTGGGTGTAGCCGAAAGCTAGCGTTCTTAAGGGAATATTCGATCAGTGAACTAAAGATGATTTCTCACTCGTTTATTTATCTGCCCCAGATGCTTTTCTGCTTTTTCGCAGCCTGGACATGCACTTTAGGGCATGCCTCCCAGGGAAAGGAACCCCTAATGGAACTATTCTCCCTGGAAGATGTTTCTTACTACCCATGTAATATAGCATAACTAGTTGGGCACTTGTCTATTCAAGCATTAATGACCCCTATGCCTGGTCTCCACGCATGCCCCGGTTCTTACATAACCGAGAGGGTATTCGGACACACTCCAGACTATCGGGTCCCGAGGTTGAAGCGAAAAGGTCGGCCATGACAAACGATCTACAATCCGGCTAGAAGGCATTTTACATGTCATCTTAAATTACATAGTCAATTTGACTGGGTATATTCCTCTTCAATACCATCCAACAGGCTGTCTAGTTTACAGTCCTGTTGGGAATATTAGGCGGCCAACTCTACCTGGCCATACACTAAACTCACAGGGATCTCCTTCCCATCGGGCCCCACAGGTCTGACCTCGGCCATGTGGTTTGGGTCAACCTTCGTGTACCGCGTCTTCACCATGGCCCAGGCCTCCCTGGCGCCTTGACGGCAGGCCGATATCTTCCATAATCGGAAGCGCCGCCGTGCTCCCTTCAGCTTCTCTGCAAGCTCTCCAAGGCTTTCGGGCATGGAGACGGATGGCCACAAGGCCTGGGCGAGGCCTTGCATTACCTGCCGAACTCGTTCATGCAGTTGTGAGGGCTCGGGAAGAAGGTCACCCGTAGAACCGGGCATTTCCTCTGCAGGACGACCTGTCATCATACCTACATACATAACTCTGTCAATCGACTTCCTCGCCGAACTCTTTTTCGAAGTTCGTTCAAGCACTTACTAAAAATGCCGCTTCGAAGCCGCCGATTCTCCTTCACGGAGTCCGACAGCTGAGCAAGAACATCCTTTAGTTCCTCGCCCAGCTGGGTGTTGGCATCTTGGAGATTATTCTTCTCTTGCCTCACCCTCGTAAGCACACTCTCGCCGGCCTTTAACCGGCGCAAAAGTTGTTGCTTGTCTGGATCCACTCCGGCGCCATCTGCAATGTTATTGTCAGATTTGCACACATGCCGCACTTCACAACATACTTATCTTTTGAAGCATATATTACCAGAGGGGGTCTCCTTGGCCTCCCCCGCCGTGGCTAGTGCGGCCTCAAGTTGGGCTTTGCACTCTTCCAGCTCCTGGAATAGTTGGGTATTCTTTTCTGTAAGATCCTGCATAACAAATAATCCTTAAATTAGTTATTCTAACTGTTTCAAGTCTCGGGGGCTACAGACATATATAACCATCAAATTTTCTCACCCGTATGTCGTTTACATACTGCTCTATGGCTCTGGCTAGACCATTTTGAGCGGCAAGGAGGTACGCATCTCCCATATTGAAGGCATCCAATGCCTCTTGGGAGAAACAAGCGTCACGAAGAACTGTCTGGCGACGCCTGTGGTTTATGGCACTCTCCACCTCAGAATTGGTGGCAGACAGCCCGTCCGCATTCTCTGTCGGAGGAGCGTCCGGTGCGCGCCTCGTGTTCGCCTCTGCTTCCGGACCCAGCCTTGGAGCCTGGCTGGCAGAGGCGCGATTGGCAACCTCTCTGGATATAGTCCGGCGAGCGCTCTTTTTCCTGAAGAGAGCACGAGCATTAGTACGCCTTGAGGGAATAAAACCTGGGAATAAAATGGCACGCCATACCATTGCGTCGGCGTCTCAATCCAGACCGCACTTCTTTTCAGCCTTCTGGGCCTTGTTGCCCCTTGTTGGCTAGCCACCGCAGGCTCGACCCTCCGCCTCAAGGACTTCCCCTGCAAAAACGCCATTGGTATACGGTGATCAAAAATAAGCACGGATGGATCATCTTAAAAGTACTGGGACTTCGGTCTCGGTTACTTGTGAGGCTGGAAGTAGTCTGGGATAATCGGTCGTAATAGCCACTAAGGTGTTGTCCTTGCTCAATTGATGAAACACCCCATCGATCAGTTCCACAGATAAGTCCGGGTCCTCTTGGGAGTCCGGGTTGAAGGACCATTCTGGGTCCTCGGATTGTGGAGGAGGGCTGTTTATGTCCTTTACAGCCTGGCGTAGCTCCTGCATTGAAATTGCTAGACTGAATACTTAACTGTGGGAATATGAAACGGATGGGCGAGTGCAAGTGTCCGCTTACCCAGCTTGGAGGATTGTACATAGAAAATCCGCCCCGTGGGTTTACGCGGAGGAATTCCTCCTCTTCTCCCTTGTACAAAGCGGACAAGGTCTTTATTAGAGAGGCAACCGATTCCGGCCCCTTACGGCCGCACCGGGTGGCGTCGTCCTCCCCGTTGAAATCCAACACCGGGTGGCCTCTGTACTGAAGCGGCTGCACCCCCCGCATAATGCATGTGGCCATGACCTCAATCATGGTCAGTACGGAATGAGCTAACAACCTTATCCGGCTCATCAGGTAAAGTACGTCCTTATCATTTTCCTTCTGAGGGCTCCGTGGACGCCAACTTAGGCGCTTCTTCAAAGGAGCATTATCGAACTCAGGGAGGCTGATCCGAACAGGGTCCGGCAGGGGGACATCTTCTATATAAAACCATTATGAAGGCCAGTCTTCGGATGCCTTCTTTGGAGTTCCGGATAGATATCCGGTCCCGGCGATGCACCATAGTTCGGCTCCGCCCACTTGATATATCGACCCCTCCTGAGAACGGGGCATAAGGCAGAACAGCTTCTTCCATAGTGCGAAATTAGCCTCGATGCCCAAAAACAGCTCGCAAAGGGCTACGAAGCCCGCAATATGCAATATGGAGGCAGGCGTAAGGTTGTGCAACTGGAGGCCGTAGAACTCCAGGAGCCCCCGGAGAAACGGATGAATTGGAAATCCGAGCCCTCTTATCAAATAAGGGACAAGGCATACCCGCTCTCCTTTGAAGGGATTGGGGACGCTCTCCGCTTTCTCTCCACCATTATAGGTGGCAAGCCCGGCTCGAACCGGGACCATGTAGGCTGGGGGGAGAAACCCCTTGGCTTGGAGCGCCACTAGATCACTGTGCGGGACGGAGCATCTCTCCCAATCTCCAGGGTGAGGGCTGGGGGGGGGGCGAGAGGAGGAGCTGCGTCGACTGGCCATGATGCAACGGATCTCTGTCGAATGCGCTCCGATGAATGCTCGCGAAGGGAAGATGGTGTGATTCGGATCTAAATCCCCGTCTCTTTTATAGGCAGCTCATTTGCGCAGTGATACGTCTCCATCGTATCTAATTTTCCAAACACTTTTGCCCTTGTTTTGGACTCTAACTTGTATGATTTGAATGGAACTAACCCGGACTAACGTTGTTTTCAGCAGAATTGCCATGATGTTGTTTTATGTGCAGAAAACAAAATTTCTCGGAATGACCTGAAACTCCACGGAATATCTTAGAATAAATAATAAAAAATCCTCGCCAAAGATGAAGACCAGGGGGGCCACACCCTGTCCACGAGGGTGGGGGGCGCGCCCCTCCCCCCTGGGCGCGCCCCCCTACCTCGTGGGCCCCCTGGATGCCCTCCGACGCCAACTCCAACTCCATATATTGGCTTTCGGGGAGAAAAAAATCAGAGAGAAGAAATCATCGCGTTTTACGATACGGAGCCACCGCCAAGCCCTAATCTCTCTCGAGAGGGCTGGTCTGGAGTCCGTTCGGGGCTCCGGAGAGGGGGATTCGTCGTCGTCGTCATCATCAACCATCCTCCATCACCAATTTCATGATGCTCACCGCCGTGCGTGAGTAATTCCATCGTAGGCTTGCTGGACGGTGATGGGTTGGATGAGATTTATCATGTAATCGAGTTAGTTTTGTTAGGGTTTGATCCCTAGTATCCATTATGTTCTGAGATTGATGTTGCTATGACTTTGCTATGCTTAATGCTTGTCACTAGGGCCCGAGGCCATGATTTCAGATCTGAACCTATTATGTTTTCTTGAATATATGTGTGTTCTTGATCCTATCTTGCAAGTCTATAGTCACCTACTATGTGTTATAATCCGGCAACCCCGAAGTGACAATAATCGGGACCACTCTCGGTGATGACCATAGTTTGAGGAGTTCATGTATTAACTATGTGCTAATGCTTTGCTCCGGTTCTCTATTAAAAGGAGGCCTTAATATACCTTAGTTTCCAATAGGACCCCGCTGCCACATGAGGGTAGGACAAAATATGTCATGCAAGTTCTTTTTCATAAGCACGTATGACTATATACGGACTACATGCCTACATTACATTGATGAACTGGAGCTAGTTCTGTGTCACCCTATGTTATGACTGTTACATGATGAACCACATCCGGCATAATTATCCATCATTGATCCGGTGCCTACGAGTTTTCCATATACTGGTTCTCGCTTATTTACTTTTCCTTTGTTACTGTTACAGTCACTACAAAATACCAAAAATATTACTTTTGCTATCTTTACTTTTGTTACCATTACCACCACTATCATATTACTTTGCTACTAAACACCTTGCTGCAGATACTAAGCTTCCAGGTGTGGTTGAATTGACAACTCAGCTGCTAATACTTGAGAATATTCTTTGGCTCCCCTTGTGTCGAATCAACAAATTTGGGTTGAATACTCTACCCTCGAAAACTGTTGCGATCCCCTATACTTGTGGGTTATCATGCAGCTAGGAGGGTAAATGAAAAAATAGCCTGTCTTTTCGCATTCGTTTGACACATGGAAGATGGCCATTATTGGGCGCAGAAGCCAAGGAGCACAACATTCACCAGAAGCCGGACACTATTCAATAGGTATATGGAATTTGGAGAAGAACCCGCCTTGCAATGCCGAAGACAAATCTGCGTGCCGGACTCATCGTCATTGAATCCTGGTTCGGGGGCTACTAAGGGAGTCCCGGATTAGGGGGTGTTCGGATAGCCGGACTATAACCTTTGGCCGGACTCCTGGACTATGAAGATACAAGATTGAAGACTTCGTCCCGTGTCCGGATGGGACTTTCCTTGGAGTGGAAGGCAAGCTTGGCGATACGGATATATAGATCTCCTCCCATTGTAACCGACTCTGTGTAACCCTAGCCCTCTCTGGTGTCTATATAAACCGGAGGGTTTTAGTCCATAGGACGAATAACAATCATACCATAGGCTAGATTCTAGGGTTTAGACTCTCTGATCTCGTGGTCGATCTACTCTTGTACTACCCACATCATCAATATTAATCAAGCAGGAGTAGGGTTTTACCTCCATCGAGAGGGCCCGAACCTGGGTAAAAACATCGTGTCCCTTGTCTCCTGTTACCATCCGCCTAGACGCACAGTTCGGGACCCCCTACCCGAGATCCGCCGGTTTTGACACCGACAATGAGCTTGAGCAAGAGCGATTGCGGCAAGATGACGCAATGTTCCTTGAGGAAGATCGTCTCCGGGCGGCTGTGAGAACAGCACGCTACCAGCAAGCCTTGCGTCGCTACCATAGCCGCAAGGTTCATGCCCGGAGCTTTGAGGAAGGCAACCTTGTTCTTCGGCACGTTTAGTCGGCCAAAAATTCCAACAAGTTGACGCCGAAGTGGGAAGGCCCTTATTGGGTAACACGAGTCACCAAGCCTGGTGCAGTCCGCTTGGAGACCGGAGATGCCATTCCAGTGAGAAACTCCTGGAACATCGAGCATCTTTGCAAGTTTTACCCATAAGGCGCGACTGCCGGGCCCCCCGGCAAGCCACCTTTTGTACAAGCCTTGCTGGCAAGGCATGTAACCCTTTGTACAAAGCCAGGCGCAGACCCTGAGCATAAATAAACAAAGCGCTGGCACCCTAAGATATAGCATGCATGCTAGATTGAGTCTCTCCCTCGGTTAGGGTTGATAGTGCTTAGCGGCGACTAACACCTAGCATAGAGGTCGAGTTTGCGTCATTTTGTTCCTATCCATCCTCTTTGGTACGCAGGGTACATAATGTGTTTCCGCCAAGTCAAGTGGAAGAAAGAAAACAAGCCGGCGCCCCAGGCCCGGCAAGCCAAGATTGCCGAAGGCTGAAGACACGGAGGTCCACCCACGACAAGTCAGGGTTGCCGGGGGCTGTAGATTCAGATAAGTTTTCCCATCCCGTGTCATGCATTTCCGTATGAAACTTGGGACGTATGGAACCTCGTTTTGTTCCAAGGCTGCCGTGCTCCCCTCGTTCCTATCACCCAAGAGCTTCTTGGTTCGGACAATAATATAATATTTAAATCCTTACAGTTCGTTTACGTCACCTTATTGAGCATGGTTAATAATATAGCCAGCTGCTGGCTGTAACATGTTGTCATGTCATTTATAGCCAGTGCAATAGCTAACACGTATTATAGTTGGCTATAAAAAAGTACTATTTTGTCAACATATGGCCCACCTTTTACTCTCACAAAGCTTCTTGGAGCTCGTGCTACAGCCTGTTGTAAGTCCACAGCCTGCTTCCCTTCTCTCTCTCCTCTTCTGTCTTCCACCTCAACAATAATACAATATTTAAATCCTTACAGTCTGCTTACATCACCTTATTATACTTGCTCTTATACTACTCTAACTAACACACAGTTATAGCACGTGCTCCTGGACACTTTTTCAGAGAAAAAATGAACCATATATCAATGAAGCAGTACTTATTTATATTTAACTATTATATTTATTGGCTATAAGTTTGACTATAGATGGCGGCTAGGGTTCCCTATCCTCTCCGGCGATTCAGTCGCCCTTGAGTTCCTGTCCGTGTCTTCCTCCAGATATACAGACACAAAAGTCTTTGCGTCTCCCCTACGCTGGCGTCTAGGGTTCCCTATCCTCCGCTGAGTTCCTGTCCGTGTCTTCCCTCCCGGGGCTAGGGTTTTTCTGTCGGGCGTCTCCTGCTTGACTTCCCTTGCTTTCTGGTTCTATGGCAACTCTCTCTGATTCTCAATCAGCGACTTGTGGTGGCGGCCAGAGCACCAAGAGAACCAATATTGATGATTTACTTGGCCAACTAGATTTAAACGACGAAGAGTTTGACGACGTCGAGATCAATGATGATGACCCTGCAATCAAGGACAGTGTACGATGGCTTGCGTTGGCAAGGGTTCATACAGAAAAAAGCTTCAGTCAGTCGGCTTTCTACCATGACATGCGTGCTGCGTGGAACCCTGCGCAACAGATTCGCTTCCGACCTGTTGGCCCTAACCTGTTCGTTGTTCAGGCGGCGTGTCTCGGTGATTGGGAGCGTGTGATAGAGCAAGGTCCATGGCTGTTTAGAAATTGGGCTGTACTTCTAAGTCCGTATGACGCCTTCACTAAAGCTGAAGAGATCAGCATTGTCCACATGCCAATCTGGCTGCAAATTCACAAATTGCCGGATGGGTATTGTAAGAAGGAGCTTGTTGAGAAGTTGTTGAACAAGTTGGGAAAGATCCTGGAGATGAGGCTGGCGGGCAATACGCGCGGTGATTACATCCGTGTTCGTGTCCGTCATGATGTTCGGGAACCGCTGACCAAGTTTGTGAGTATTGTTAGATCAAAAGAACGCCAAGTTTTTTTGGTGAGATATGAGAAACTTGCAAAGTTTTGTAGGTTCTGTGGTTTGGTTGGACATGGTCATAAGGAGTGTGGGGTTGGTATTTATGCTGAAAAAGATTTGAAGTTTGGTGAGTGGTTGTACGCCGATCCACCAAACAGGACACATGCAGGTGCAGTTTTTGAGCAGAATCCACGTAGTAGTACTGTTGGTGCTTCAGCTAGCCTTGGCTCTTCCAAGGTTTATGCCCATGATATTCTGGCTGACAAGGGGCTTGGATCGGATCAAGTTGTGGCTGACCCAGAGGTTGCTAATATGGCATCTAGCCCAAAGAAGCTTCTGGGAGAGAGCATGGACCTCGACAGAAATATAAGAAAGCGGTCGAATTTGGAGGTAGAGGGAGGTAATGGTACGCTTGTTGTTACTGTTCCTTCTCGGGTACTAGCAATTACTGATGGTAAGGGGGAGGATCTAGCTCAAATTGAATTCCTTACCAACAGTTCAAGTATTAAGCGTGCAAAAACTGACATGAGTGGTGAAGATGGCAATGTTGAATCGGCGGGCTCCCTCGAGGAGTACCACCGGGAGCAATGAATACATTATTCTGGAACTGCCGGGGGGTGGGGAACCGCCGGACAGTTCGTGAGGTGTTGGCCCTCGTAAAAGCTAACGTCCCCAAGCTTGTCTTCCTGTGCGAGACAAGACAAGCTTCAGCTAAGGTGGAGAAACTTAAGTGGAGACTGGGTTTGAAAGGTTTTTGTGGTGTTTCTAGTGATGGATTAAGCGGGGGTTTGGCTCTTTTTTGGGATGAAAGCCTGCAGGTTACTGTTCTTGATTCATGTGCACGATACATTCATGTGTTGGTCCTGGATAATAGTCTTGGTGTCCAATGGAGATGTACGTTTGTGTACGGAGAACAAAGGGTGGAGAACCGACATTTGATGTGGTCTCATTTGACTCGTCTGAAAGGCATCTCTGACGATCCGTGGTTTGTGTGTGGAGACTTTAATGAAGCCCTTTGGCAACATGAGCATTTTTCAAAGACCTTACGAGGGGAGAGTCAGATGGTGGCCTTCCGGGATGCTTTGTCTGAATGCGAGCTTTGGGAACTTGGTTTCACGGGTGCCCCGTTCACATATAATAATGGCCAGATTGCTGATGGTAATGTTCGAGTTAGACTGGACTGAGCTTGTGCGGATGATGCATGGAGGGACATGTTTCCTCGGGCACGTGTCCAACACCTTGTTTCACCGCGTTCGGATCATATTCCGGTCCTCCTGCAGTTTGCTCCGGACTGCAGTCAGCGGAGCCAGGCTGCACCCAGGTACGAGATCATGTGGGAGCGTGACCGATCGCTCCCAGGGGTTGTTCAAAGAGCGTGGAATGTGAACTTGCCTGCTGGTGACCTCGGTTCAGTTGCTGGTTCACTGAAAGAATTAATGCAAAATCTTAAAGTCTGGAGTAAGCAAAAGTTTGGTAACGTTTTGAAGGAGATTGAGAAGTTACGTGCTGAATTGGATGCTATGCAACAGAGTAGTATTGATCGCTCGACTATCCGGCAGAAGATGAATGAACTAGACGAGCTTTTATACAGGAAAGAGATGTTGTGGTTGCAGCGCTTGCGTATAACTTGGCTCAAGGAGGGGGAGAGGAATACCAAGTATCTTCACCGGCGTGCTATTTGGCGTGCTAGAAGGAATCATATCCAGCGACTGAGGAAGGAGGACGGCTCCTGGTGTTCTGTCCCTTCAGATATGGAGCGTATGGCAGCATCCTATTTTAAAGAGGTGTATACAAAGGATCCTACATTACAGCCAGAGGTGATGCTGGATAGTATAGCAAGTAAGATAACGGATGATATGAATGTGAAGCTTTGTGCCCCATTTACTGAAAGAGAAGTGTCCGATGCGCTGTTTCAAATTGGTCCACTGAAGGCACCAGGTCCAGATGGTTTTCCAGCTCGTTTTTTCCAACATAATTGGTTGGTGTTGAAGGAGAAGGTTGTGGAAGCAATTTTGGATTTTTTTGTGACCGGAATTATGCCAGATGGGGTCAATGATACGACAATTGTTCTTATTCCAAAGGTGCAACATCCAATCACCCTCAAGGATTTTAGGCCAATTAGCCTCTGCAATGTTATCTATAAAGTTGTTTCGAAGTGCATGGTTAATAGATTGAGGCCATTTTTACAGGAGCTTATTTCAGAAAATCAAAGTGCCTTTATTCAGGGTCGACTCATATCTGACAACTCAATTATTGCTTTCGAATGTGTGCATTACATTCAGTCTTTGAAGGAAGGGGCTCCGGATTTTTGTGCATACAAATTGGATTTATCTAAAGCCTACGATCGTGTTGACTGGGATTTTTTGGAGAAAGCCTTAATTAAGTGGGGTTTCTCCCATACTTGGGTTGCTCGCATTATGGCTTGTGTTAAGTCTGTTAATTACTTGGTGAAATTCAATGGCAAGTTACTAGAATAATTTACGCCGACACGGGGTCTTCGTCAAGGTGATCCATTGTCTCCCTTCCTCTTCTTATTTGTTGCTGATGCCTTGTCTGCTCTAGTGAATAAGGCCATTCTAGAGGAAGGCTTGGAGCCGGTGAAGATTTGTCGCAGGGCCCCAGGGATCTCTCATCTTTTATTTGCGGATGATTCACTTCTATTTTTTCGAGCCTCGGGACAGCAGGCGGCAGTGGTAAAAGGTTTGTTGAACACTTATGCTTCATCGACGGGGCAAATTATAAACCCCTCAAAGTGTTCCATCCTTTTCTCTGACAATTGCTCAACGACAGTCATGAATGAGGTGAAGGATATTCTTGAAGTAACTCAAGAGGTTTTTGACCCTAAGTATCTAGGTCTTCCGGTCCCGGATGGGAGAATGCATAAGGGAAGATTTGAATCTATACTAGAGAGGTTAAGCAAAATTCTAGTTGATTGGAGTGAACAATACATGTCTTCTGGGAGTAAGGAGATTTTGATTAAGTCTGTAGCTCAGGCAATACCCACTTATGTGATGAGCATATTTCGATTGCCAGCGTCGATTTGTGATGAAATGACTCGCTTGATGCGACAGTACTGGTGGGGTGTTGAGAAGGGCAAAAGAAAAATGTCTTGGCTGAGTTGGGATAAGATGATTTTGCCAAAGTCCAAGGGCGGCATGGGATTTAGAGACATGCGTGTCTTTAACCAAGCTTTGTTGGCCAAACAAGCTTGGCGTTTACTGGAGTTTCCAGATAGCTTATGTTCTCGGCTACTTAGGGTGAAGTATTTTCCTAATGAAAATCTCATGGATACGGTGTTTACAGGTAATGCTATCGCTGTTTGGAGAGGAATTGAACATGGGCTTGAGCTTGTAAAGAAGGGTTTCATATGGAGGGTGGGGTGTGGCTCTCAAATCCGTACTTGGCGTGATCCATGGATTCCTTGGGGTCCATCCTTTCGACCAGTCACACCCAAACGTAATTGTCGACTAAACCGAGTCTCGGATTTTTTGAACGGCAATGGGGTTTGGAACACACAGCTGGTCAGAGAACACTTTTGGCCTTTGGATGTTCAGGAAATTTTGAAAATCCGGACTTCTGCGCGAAGCCGAGAGGATTTCATTGCTTGGCAGCCGGAGAGGAATGGTAGATTTTCTGTTCGAAGCGCCTATCATCTAGCTATGCAGCAACATGAGGAGCTTCATGCTGGGGAGGCTTCTAGCAGTCAGCCTGATGGAAATAGGCCTATATGGAACCTGATTTGGCGGGCTGGAGTGCCGCAAAAAATGAAAATTCTTGCATGGAAGGCGGTCATTGGGGCACTGGCTACCCATAAGTGCATGCAGTATAGACACTTACGTACTACTGCTACTTGCCCACTTTGTGGACTAGAAGAGGACAGCTCTTTCCATGCACTAGTTGCATGTACAGAGGCAATGAAGTTGTGGAATGGCATGCGTTCTAGGTGGCCTTTCACTGGTAGAAAAAGAGGCTTCCGTCCAGCCCCATTAGTCGCGAAACTGTAGGAACCGCGACTAATGAAGTCTTTAGTCGCGGTTCGGCAGACGAACCGCGACCAAAGGCCTGGGCCCAGGGCGCTCGGTGGCTAGCTGGTGCACGTGAGGGGCTTTAGTCGCGGTTGGCCAGGCCAACCGCGACTAAAGGTGCGCAAAGGCCTTTAGTCGCGGTTGGCCAGGCCAACCGCGACTAAAGCTCCTCCCCTATATATACCAGTTCAGCACGCTCACTTAGCCATTTGGTGCCACTTCTCTTCACAAGCTTCACAAGGGGGTGTAGGTTTGCTTTTGGTTCCTCTTATGCACACAAGGTGTTTGATGAAATGCCCTAAGAGGGTGAAACAAACATGATATGAAGTGTTGGAGCCACACTTGAGGTTCCTCATTTATTTTTTCCTCCTCGATCGCGGTTAGCAACTTGAACCTTTCATGCATGTGTGTCATTGATAAAATATGCATGTGTGCAGTTTATTGTTTAATTTATATTGTTTGTAGCTAGTTAGTTTAACAAATGCATGATGGTTAATTATATATTTTATATTATAATAATGCAGATGAATCGGCAATGGATGTACGGTAACCGACTCTCCGGCGAGTTCACTACGGGTTTGAAAGATTTCCTCGTAGTGGCTAATGCGAACAAGCAGGGGGGTTTTGTTATCTGTCCATGTGTTATCTGTAAGAATCAGAAGGGTTACTCTTCCTTAAGAGATGTTCACATGCATCTGCTTCGGCACGGTTTCATGCCAAGCTATAATTGTTGGACCAAGCATGGAGAAAGAGGGGTTATAATGGAAGAAGATGAAGAAGGGGATGATTTCATCGATGAAAGCTATCTTGCTCATTTCGGTGATACTTTCATGGAGGATGCTGAAGGTGAAGGGGAAGGTGAAGAAGAGGCACGTGATGATCCCGTTGATGATCTTGGTCGGACCATTGCTGATGCACGGAGACGCTGCGAAACTGAAAAGGAGAGGGAGAATTTGGATCGCATGTTAGAGGATCACAGAAAGGCGCTGTACCCCGGATGCGATGATGGTCTGAAAAAGCTGGGCTGCACACTGGATTTGCTGAAATGGAAGGCAGAGGCAGGTGTAGCTGACTCGACATTTGAAAACTTGCTGAAAATGTTGAAGAATATGTTTCCAAAGGATAACGAGTTGCCCGCCAGTACGTACGAAGCAAAGAAGGTTGTCTGCCCTCTAGGTTTAGAGGTTCTGAAGATACATGCATGCATCAACGACTGCATCCTCTACCGCGGTGAATACGAGAATTTGAATGAATGCCCGGTATGCACTGCATTGCGTTATAAGATCAGAGGCGATGACCCTGGTGACGATGTTGAGGGCCAGAAACCCAGGAAGAGGGTTCCCGCGAAGGTGATGTGGTATGCTCCTATAATACCACGGTTGAAACGTCTGTTCAGGAACAAAGAGCATGCCAAGTTGTTGCGATGGCACAAAGAGGACCGTAAGTCGGACGGGGAGTTGAGACACACCGCAGATGGAACGCAATGGAGAAAGATTGACAGATGGTTCAAAGATTTTGCAGCTGACGCAAGGAACATAAGATTTGTTCTAAGTACGGATGGCATGAATCCTTTTGGCGAGCAGAGCTCCAGCCATAGCACCTGGCCCGTGACTCTATGCATCTACAACCTTCCTCCTTGGTTGTGCATGAAGCGGAAGTTCATTATGATGCCAGTGCTCATCCAAGGTCCGAAGCAACCCGGCAACGACATCGATGTGTACCTAAGGCCATTAGTTGATGAACTTTTACAGTTGTGGGGTGGTGTCCGTGTGTGGGATGAGCACAAACAAGAGGAATTTGACCTACGAGCGTTGCTTTTCGTAACCATCAACGATTGGCCTGCTCTTAGTAACCTTTCGGGACTGTCAAATAAGGGATACAATGCATGCACGCACTGCTTACATGAGACTGAAAGTGTACATTTGCCAAATTGTAAGAAGAACGTGTACCTTGGGCATCGTCGATTTCTTCCGAAAATTCATCCAGTAAGAAAGAAAGGCAAGCATTACAACGGCAAGGCAGATCACCGGCCGAAGCCTGCGGAACGCACTGGTGCTGAGGTATTTGATATGGTCAAGGATTTGAAAGTCATCTTTGGAAAGGGTCCTGGCGGACAATCAGTTCCGAAGGGAGCTGACGGGCACGCAGCCATGTGGAAGAAGAAATCTATATTCTGGGAGCTAGAATATTGGAAAGTCCTAGATGTCCGCTCTGCAATCGACGTGATGCACGTTACGAAGAATATTTGCGTGAACCTCCTAAGCTTCTTGGGCGTGTATGGGAAGACAAATGATACAAAGGAAGCACGGCAGGACCAGCAACGTTTGAAAGACCCTGATGACCGGCATCCGGAATGGTTTCAAGGTCGTGCCAGATACGCTCTGACCAAAGAAGAGAAGGTCATCTTTTTTGAATGCCTGAGCAGTATGAAGGTCCCGTCTGGATTCTCGTCCAATATAAAGGGAATAATAAACATGGCGGAGAAAAAGTTCCAAAACCTGAAGTCTCACGACTGCCACGTGATTATGACGCAATTGCTTCCGATTGCTTTGAGGGGGCTCCTGCCGGAAAATGTTCGAGTAGCCATTGTGAAGCTATGTGCATTCCTCAATGCAATCTCTCAGAAGGTAATCAATCCAGAAGTTCTACCACGGTTACAGAACGATGTGATCCAATGCCTTGTCAGTTTCGAGTTGGTGTTCCCGCCATCCTTCTTCAATATTATGACGCACCTCCTGGTTCACCTAGTCGAAGAGATTTTCGTTCTCGGTCCTGTATTTCTACACAATATGTTCCCCTTCGAGAGGTTCATGGGAGTATTAAAGAAATATGTTCGTAACCGTGCTAGGCCAGAAGGAAGCATCACCAAGGGCTATGGAAATGAGGAGGTAATTGAGTTTTGTGTTGACTTTGTTCCTGACCTTAAGCCGATTGGTCTTCCTCGATCGCGGCACGAGGGGAGACTAAGTGGAAAAGGCACGATCGGAAGGAAATCAACGATATGTATGGACGGCCATTCTCTGACTGAAGCACACCACACTGTACTGACCAATTCCAGCTTGGTGGCTCCGTACTTTGAGAAACACAAGAATATTTTACGCTCGGACAACCCGGGGAAGCCTGAATCCTGGATTAGGAAGGCCCACATGGAGACTTTCGGCAGTTGGTTGAGAAAACATTTAATGAATGACAATGATGTTGTAGATTAGCTGTACATGTTGGCCAAGACACCATCTTCGACTATAACGACTTTCCAAGGGTACGAGATAAATGGGAATACATTTTACACGATCGCCCAAGATAAAAAGAGCACCAACCAAAACAGTGGTGTCCGCTTTGATGCAGCAACCGAGAATGGGCAAAAGGTCACATATTATGGTTACATAGAGGAGATATGGGAACTTGACTATGGACCCTCCTTTAAGGTCCCTTTGTTCCGGTGCAAATGGTTCAAGCTAACAGGAGGTGGGGTAAAGGTGGACCAGCAATACGGAATGACAATGGTGGATTTCAACAATCTTGGTTACCTTGACGAACCATTCGTCCTAGCGAAAGATGTCGCTCAGGTTTTCTATGTGAAGGACATGAGTAGCAAACCGAGGAAACGGAAAGATAAGAAAACGATCAGTACATCATGCGATGATCCAAAGCGCCACATTGTTCTTTCAGGGAAAAGAAACATCGTGGGAGTGGAGGACAAGACAGACATGTCAGAAGATTATAATATGTTTGCTTATCGTGGGTGTTTTTTTAGGGATCGAGAGGGGACGGCGAGGGTTATAAATGTGTTGTCCTCGCCTCCCCTCTCCGTGACGCCGTCGTCTGCCGCCCCGTCTCGCGCTCTACCGCGACACCCTCTCCCACCCCTTCCTCGCCCCCTCCTTTTGCCACCGCCCTTTCGCCACCGCCACCGCCACCGCCCCCCTTCTTCACTTAATTAATTTGTTTTTACTACATGTTTTCAGGACTGACATAATGGCGGACGATAGAGCTGACCCGATTATGGACAACTATGATCCGGACGGTGAAGCACATATGTTCGGCATCATAAACGGCGATATTCTATATGTGCCGACCGGAGAAGAAGAAGATGATATCTCTTCTTATCTGAACCTTGACGATGAAGATGAAGGGCGCCGTCAGCAAGATGATGCCGAACAAACGTCGATAAACGACGATCTTCAAATGGAAGTAGCAACCACCTCCGGCGCCGAGGTATATATATACATTGAGCCTCTGGTGATACAAACTAACTGATTTGAATAAATATGTGTGTACTAACGCGCGCGACTCTTTCTTATTTTAGCCCTCGGCCGGATCGTCGAAACAATCGAGTACGTTGTCAAAGCGTGGCGCAACCAAGACGATGAAACAAGGAGAAACATGCACCATCGAGGTTGTCGACAGTGCAACCGGCAGGCCGCTGGAGCCCCGCAAGAACGCCACCAAGTTTGTCAGCCAATGCGGAGCCATTGTTAGAGACAACGTCTCGATCACCGTCCAGGAGTGGAATGAGCCAAAGAAGGCACGAATTGATGGTTTCACTTTTGTCGATAAGAGAACAAAAAAAGATTGCTTCAAGAAGCTTATGGAACATTTCGTTCTACCTCCGGAATACAACAAATTCGATGAGGAGGGTAACAAGATTGAGGAAAACAAGGAGAGGAGGAGGCTAGTCAAACAGTTCGCTCTTCATAAGATGGCCGACGCATTCCGGAAATTCAAGCAAAATCTAGCCCATGACTTTGTCAAGCAGAACAAGACTCCGGATTTCAAAGGACAATATGAGAAACTGAAACATGATTGGCCAGAATTTGTGAAGCAAAAGAAATCGGAGCAGTTCATTCAAATATCGAAAAAAATAAGGAAAATGCGGCTAAGAAGGAGTACAATCATGTTATGGGGCCAGGAGGGTATCGCATTTGGGTGCCTAGGATGGAGAAGATGGAGAACGAGCTGACGGCGCGAGGAATCCGTCCAGGTACGGAGAGATGGGACCCAAGGGCCAAAAGCTGGTGGTACGGGCATGGGGGAACGCTGAACCCGGAGACAGGGGAGTGTGTTTACCGGGGCAAATTAATTAAACCCACCCAAGCCCTTATTAACGCAATGAGGGATGCTCAACAGGGGAAGATCAAGTTCAACAGAGAGAACGACGCGCTGACAAAAGCCCTCGGGAATCCTGAACACGGAGGACGTGTACGAGGCATGGGGCACATTCCGTGGAAAATAGGGTTCCCCCAGAACGATGACCCGTACGGTTACAGAAGCCGTAAGAGAAAGATGGATCGGGAAGCAGATGTTGTGGCGCGGTTGGCATCGGAAATGGATGTGATGAAGAAAACCATGAGTGTACTAGTAGCCGAAAGAGATGCAGCTCGGGTGCAGCATGAAGATCATCCAGTGGATCTCGGAAGCCAGCAGCGGAGAAGCAGCGTGGCTTCCACGGAGGCCCCACCGGCTGGTGCAGATGCACCGACGATCGAAATTACTGCACCGGAGCCTCTGGTGGTCCAAATTACTGCACCGGAGCCTCTGGTGGCCGAAATTACTTCACCGGAGCATCCTCGCTACCCCGTGGACGATATAAAGGAGATGAAAGAATGTCATCTGTATTATCCTATCGGGAACATGTCCATGAAGGTAGCCATCGGCAGTGCTTTACCATGTTTACCTGGAGCACTCCACCACAACAACCCCATTCAAGATGGCTATGCTCGTGTCACGGTGGAGGACATAGTCCAAGGGTTTGAGGACCTGGAGATTGACATTGCTACACCTGAAGGGGAGAAAAGACTTGGAGATGTCAAGCGCCATTTCATTCTATGGCAAAAGAAGTTTATCAAGTTTCCAGGCGAGGCGCCAAGGACAACAAGTCCACCCCCCTACGGTGGTGGTGGTGGCGGTGGCGGTGGTGGTGGTGGTGGTGGTGGTGGCGGTTCACCTACACCTCCGTCACGTCAGCCGACGCCGCCCCCCAGTCCACAACGTCCGGCGGGTGATCAGCCGCCGCCCCCCAGTCCTCGTCCGGTGGGTGATCAGACGCCGCCCCCCAATCCACCTCCGGCAAAGAAGCAGAAGCAGTCCTGGATTATTAACCCGGACCCTTATGTACCTAAGACCACAAAGGTACCGGAGCCATCACTGAAGCCTCTCCCCACAAGGCCTTGGGAACGTAGTGCCGAGGAAGTCGACACGGCCGCGGCTGCTGATTTGGAGAAATGGAAGGCGGACTGCAAGAAGAAAAGAGAGCCCGAGCCCAAGCCAGTATTTTCTGATGAGCAAAAGAAGTGGGCTAAGTCATTTTTGAGCACACCGTCCCAAGCCGCGAAGAATCTGCCTAACGACTATGCACGTGAACTTCGCAGGCAGGCACTCATGTTCAAGGAGAACAAAGAGCGGGAGAAGGCCGAAAGTAAAAAAAGCGGGAAACAAGTTTCCCAGCTCGGGGAACAAAGTAAACAATCGATTGCCCCGCTTATAGTGGAAGCCTTCTGTCCGGATGCCCCCGAGATCATACAAGCTGCGGCAGCACAGGGATTGACTGTAACGAGTGCCAGAGAACAAGCGGCCAACTTAGGTATTACTCTTCGTGAACTGTTAGGCCTTGATGAGGCGCCAGTGAAGGAGGTAGTAATTACATATGTCAAGAATGGGCCTCTCGTCGAGCCTGCGCAGGAAAAGGATCTACCTCCACAAATGAAAGGTCTGCTGAAATGGTACAAGGGTTACATAAAAAATAAAAACGCCAAAGAATATATTTATGCGGAAGTTAGACATGAGCATCACTTCAAACATTACTATGTACAAATTGAACTGAGTGAATTGTTCCAGCTTTTCAATCTGCGCGAGCTCGATAAATCTATCATCAGTTGCTACGTTCTGTAAGTGATTTATTAATTTCTACCCCGTCTCGTTCATATTGCCTGCACTATATATATGTCCTAACTATATTGTTGTGTCCGCTATTATACATGCAGAATGAAGATTAAGGAATGCAGAGTAAGGAACATCCATGATGTTGGGTTCATTGACCCACACATCGTTAATGGACATGTGTTGGAGCGTTACCCCGCCGACGTGGAGGCAGACCTGTGGCAGTTTCTTACAAAGCAGGAACTCAAAAGTGATATTCTATTTCCTTACCATTTTGAGTGAGTGTTTCTGTCTTGAGCACATTCTCTTTTGTTTACTCCATGCATGGTATGTGGCCGGCTAATCAATGAGTTATGCATGACGTACTGTGCATGTATCGTGTCCGCAGGTTCCACTGGATTCTGCTAGTAATTAAAGTTAACACCTCAGAATGTCTCGTCCACGACTCTGTGAATATGGATCCAAAGCTTTGGGGCGGCATGAGAAGAATGCTGCAGAAGTAATTATTTTCATTCATTTGCGCTCTATATCGATCGGCCTATTTCGTTCATTTCCTAATATCAAGTAACTAATTAATAACTCTCTTGTTCATTTAATTTTCTTTGCCTCGTAGGGTTTGGAGACGGTTCGTAGATACAAAGGTCGGTGAATTCAAAAAAGAGCTAGAATTCAAAATGTTAAAGGCTAAGAATGCTGGGGATATTCAGCCACCGGAGACCAATCTATGTGGATACTATGTCTGTGAGATGATCCGGAGATACACCTCTGAGCGGGTTCCGAGTGATACCAATGCTCAGAGGAATAACCTCCGGTGGATGCTTAGTCCAGAAGCTCGCTTCCGACCACTTCAAGAGGAACTAGCTGGATGGTTCAGCAGGGAAGTCCTCCATCCTAAAGGAGAATACTATTACGAGGACGTAGAACTTTATATGCATTAAATCATGTATGGAAACTTGTTCAAAATTGTATATGGTCATCCGATGATATTGAATATATATTGTATATTCCTCTTGAATTCTTTTTGGTTCTAATTTCAAATTTATTTGAAATTGTACATTCATATGCATGTATGTAGTACCGTAGAATATATGAAACTCCTTCAAAATTAAAATAAAGCACAAAAGAAATAAAACAATACAAATTAAACAGAAAACA
>NC_041391.1:169389966-169447386 GCF_002162155.2 Triticum dicoccoides | reverse complement strand
CCCCGACGGCCGCCTGGCGCCCACGTGGACGGGCCTTTAGTCGCGGTTCTTAAGCAACCGCGACTAAAGGGGGGGCCTTTAGTCGCGCTTATTTGGTCGCGGTTGCGCAACCGCGACTAATGGCAGTTGCGAACCGCGACCAAAGGCCTTTTTTCCACCAGTGTTTGCCGGGGAACGAGTACTTGCTGGACAATGGAGAATAGTGGCTGCTGAACGTACTTGCAAATTGTTCGGACAAAGTGCGGGATATGATAATTATGTTGGTCTGGCGAGTGTGGCAAGTTCGTACAAATTTAACACATGGTAAGGAAGCTGCTCCGGTGGAGGTCTCAGTAGAGTTTCTGGACAGTTATTTCAAATCAATTCAGCAGGCAAATAAGTATAGTACAGAAGAGATTGTGAAAGGAAAAATGGGGAAGGAGGAGTGGTTGACGGTACCAACTAAAAAATCCCAAGCGTCGTACAAACCGTGGACGCCGCCGATGCCGGGCAAGGCAGCTTTATCAGTGGATGGCTCCTTTTTGGCAGAAGACGGGTCAGCAGGGTCAGGCATGATACTTCGAAACTGGGATGGGAGTGTTATTTTCTCAGCACACCGCCACTTCTTTCATTGCAATGATGCTCTTGAGGCGGAGCTACACGCTATAATGGAGGGGATGGCACTGTCTGTCGAGCATACTACTCTTCCGGTGGTTGTTCAATCGGATTCGACGACGGCACTGTCTGTTCTAACTTCTAATGAGTTGGACCGATCGGCAAATGAGCATCTCATCTTAGAGATTAAGGATCTGATGGTAGGAAGGGAGTTTATTCCTATGAAAATTTCTAGGGACCAGAATAAAGTAGCAGATCATCTGGCAAATCATGGTAGAACTGATCGTAGTACGGCTTGTTGGCTTCGCATAGGCCATCCATGTATAGCTGAACTTTTGTCGGCTGATTGTAACTCTACACTTTTGGAATAAAACTCCCATTTCACTCGCAAAAAAAAAGTTTGACTATAGATGACGTGTCAACATCGTATAGCCAACGGTTGGCTATACTACTAACCATGCTCTCAGTAGAAGCGCCAGATCGAGCCGAACTGCCCTCGGTAAGGGCAGCAACACATGTTCGCGCTATCCGCGTCGCATGGTAACCCAGGTCGCAACAGAACGACGATCGCTGGGGATAGGAGCGGGACCCGGCTTTGGATGCCATGCCCGTTGGCCAAGCCATGTTGTGCACCCACCAGGCCACCACCACACCTGTCTATCTGTTCTGTTGCGTACTACTAGCCCCGTTACTTTCCTAAAAAAAAGAGTCCCCGTTACATGTACTATGTTGCATGCTTTGCAACTAGCTGAGCAGTGGGGGAAATATGAGATGATACCACCTCTAGCTGAACACTGCACGCAGCGTCTGCCCCTGCCGCCCAAGTGCCCAACTGATTTCTTCCGGCTTTATTGTCTTTTTACAATGACTTGACATGCATTAATCATACGTGACGGTGACGCGACTCCCCTCGTCACGTACAGGTGCGGGGTGGTTGATCGAGCACGAGACTCTTCTGCTGGCTTGAATATACTCCGTCCGTTTCTAAATACTCCTTCCATACGAATATACTTGTCATTAAAATGGACAAAAAGAAATCTCAGTAACTTTTTGGTCTATGATCGCCGGAATCGGAGGACGGACGTACGGACATAAGTTAGTAACCACAGGTAGAAATACTCCACATGGGCCCAGTTAATCAATGGTACTGTAATGTGCTGTTTTTCGCGGGGGAGGGTAATACTGTACGCATCAGCTAGCTAGCTAGCTTGCCCATATTGCTCTACATAGAGACCCACGTGTGCACACGTACGCGGTAAACTATGCATGTCAGACGTGCAAATACTCCTCATTTTTTAAAGCAAGTCTACTGCTTGGAACTCTCCTACTTTCTATATTTTCGTGAGTTATGGGAATCTCCAATACTGATTCAAATTTTCCTAACATCCATCCGCAAACAGGGGAACCAGTTTAGAGACACGAATGCGGGAGCCGGCCAATGTATCTGCATGCATTTCGAACAAGGTTTAAGCAAATGGGACGTAATTCATGCAAACTGACTGATTTTCATAGAAACCGGAGCATACTTATTACAATTCAAACATTTTTCAATTAAAAAAGGAGCAGCTGACCTAAACCTATCATACGGCGGCGCCCTCGTCCACTTCTTTTGTCTTCCGCGTCGGTGATCACGTCCTCCATCAGCCGTCTCCATGAGCGCTTACGGGGTTTAAGACCCACGAAGTGAAAGTGTGGTCTCCGGCGAGGAATAGTAGGACATGGGTGACGGACCGGCCCACTTGGGACACATGTGTGCCGCTTCCCATGCCCTGCTCATCTTGGAGGAGCCCGCGACCTGTCCGTCACCGGTGTCGGTGGACGCGAGGTTGATGATGCACCTGGACGGTCAGTGTCCACCTGCCACATGTGCCCCCGAAAGTTGGAGGGCGGCGTTCTCGTCCTTGACCACCCGCTCCACTAGCGTGTGTGCTGCCACGTTCGTATCCGGTTGTATCGCCTTTGCATTGTGTGGGGCGTGTTGAGCACACGCAGTCTCATAGAGCACCCACTGGAACACAACGAAGTTCGGGTTCACGGCGACCATGGTGGCCACGGCCTCCTTGCTTGAGCGCTCGCCGTAAATTTGGCCCTTTGCCAGACGGGGTTGCTCGAGGAGGAACATGTTGTACCGCTGCTCCTCCTGCGCCTGCCAAAACAAAGACATAGGAGCCGGCGCCGGCTGCTCCTCCTCTGCCATGGCGGCGTCGAAGTGCGCCCGCGCCTGCTCCATGGTCAAGCTGGCAGGAACAGGTGCGGGAGGCCGCGCGGTGCCATCATCCAAGGACGTCTCCATCGTAGGGTCATCATCGGAGACCTTGGGCGAGTTAACTGGCATGTCATGCTCGATTCATCAAGCAGCTACAAGGGCGGCCATCTCGTACTTCTGCTCCGATGACAGGCTCTCCCACAAAGCGCTAGAGCTTGCTGTCATGGCAGATGTGGTGCAAGGGAGGAGGAAGTAAAGGTGATATGGTGTGGTATGGAGTTAGCGAGTGTGGGCGCCTTTAAATAGCGGACTCCAGAGAGGCCAAGCGTCTAGACCCATCAATGCACGGTGCTGGAGATGGTGCCTCGACCGACAAGCCTGCTTAATGGCGGCATACGGATGGACAAGTATTGAACGGGCGTGATACATATCCTCGTCTAGTAAACTTCTTTTTGGCATTGAATTGGCGCAAACACCAGGGACACGACACTCTCGACCAGCGCGCCGCATCAATTCCGGGCCCAGTGAGAGGTTGTGTCCGCTCTGGACCGGTGTCAATGCAGAGCGGCCGCTCTGCGACAGCATGAATGTGGACAGCTGGCATCAGGCGGGTGCTACTTCTTGAGCTTGCGTAGATTTTTCCCTTGAGGAGGAAAGGGAGATGAAGCAAAGTAGAGACAAGTATTTCCCTCAGTTAAGAACCAAGGTGTCAATCCAGTAGGAGGCACAAGCAAGTCCAATCTATGCACCTGCACAAAATAACAAACACTTGCACTCAACGCGAAAAAGGGGTTGTCATTCCCTTCACGGTCTCGAACCAGAGTGAGATCTAATATAGATATGTATAAAAGATAAATAAAAAGGCAAATTAGAGTAAATTCAAATAAATTATAGCAAGGTATTTTTGGTTTTTTGGTTTATAGAGCTGAAAATATATGATGAAAAATAGACCCGGGGGCCATAGGTTTCACTAGAGGCTTCTCTCTTGAAGATAGCATACGGTGGGTGAACAAATTACTATTGAGCAATTGATAGAAAAGCGCAAAGTTATGATGATATCTAAGGCAATGATCATGAATATAGGCAACATGTCAGTGACAAGTAGACTGAAATGATTCTGCATCTACTACTATTACTCCACACATCGACCGCTATCCAGCATGCATCTAGTGTATTAAGTTTATAAGAACGGAGTAATGCCTTAAGCAAGATGACATGATGTAGAGGGATAAACGCAAACAATGTGATATAAACACCATCTTTTTATCCTTGATGGCAATAATAGAATACGTGCCTCGCTACCCGTTCTGTCACTGGCTGAGGACACCGCAAGATTGTACCCAAAACTAAGCACCTCTCCCATTTAAGGATGGCAATTTTATCCATGGACATGGATATCCATGGGTATCCGACCAGAATGGATAGGGTTCGGATATGCTTTTGTGTCCATGGGCGGCGCCCCAACCCGACCCGATTGTTCGTGGGTACGGCATGGATATAATCTTGTACCCATGGGTATACCCAAACCCGACCCGATAGAAAGACTTAATGGGGAAAAATCTGCTACCCCTGCCCCATGTTCACATCTCCCACGGCAATTTTAAACTTTTTTTAATCTAAAACATGCATAAGAAATTACATCGTAACTTTTATAAGTTGACAGTCAATCCCCTCTGAAACATACTCCAACACCCCTTCCCTTATTTTTATCTCCTTCTTAAATGACTCGTCATTCTCATCTGTTAGAAAAATACTAAATGATCTTAGGTTGCTACTGGATGTTGATTTACCCTATGTGAAGCCTAGCCTGCCACGAGGTGAAGAATGGAAGAGTTTATGTTAATATTGTGTTAAGTCTTATTTATATGTCCCGGGAGGACCCAATGGATATCTAGTGGATATGGATATCCATTGGATTTGGACATGGACATAATTTTTCACCCATGGATTTTTTTCATGGGCGGGCAAAGACTGTCTTCATGGATATGGATATGGATTTTGATATTGTTCAACCCGATCCAAACCCGACCCATTGCCATCCTTACTCCCATTGCAAGAAAAACAAATCCAGTTGGCCAAAACAAAACAATAGTCCGAAGAGAAATACAAAGATATCTTAATCATGCATAAAAGAGTTCAGAGAGGACTCAAATAATATTCATAAATAATCTGATCATAAATCCACAATTCATCGAATGTCAACAAACACACCACAAAAAAAGTATTACATCAAATAGATCTCCAAGAACATCGAGGAGAACAATGTATTGAAGATCAATGAGAGAGAAGAAGCCATCTAGCTACTAGCTATGGACCCGTGGGTCTGTGGTAAACTACTAACACATCATCGAAAGGGCAGCAAGGTTGATGTAGAGGCCCTTCATGATCGAATCCCCCTCTGGCGGATCGTCAAAAAAGGCCCCAAGATGGGATCTCATGGGAGCAGAGGCTTGCGGCGGCGGAAAAGTATTTTGGTGGACTTCTAATGGTTTGGGACTATTTGGGAATTTATCATGCAAAGAGTGGGGTTAGGAGACCTCCGAAGGGCCCACAAACCCTCGGACGCCCCTCCCCCCCCCCCCGGGTGCGCCTGGCAGGCTTGTGGCTTCCTCGGGAACCTTCTGGCTCCCTCTCCAAGTCCTCTTGATGTCTTTTGGTCCAAGAAAAATCATCGCGAAAGTTTTATTCCATTTGGACTCCGTTTGGTATTCCTTTTCTGTAAAGCTCAAAAACAAGGAAAAACAGAAACTGACACTAGGCTCTAGGTTAATAGGTTAGTCCCAAAAATAATATAAAACAACATATTAACGCATATAAAACATCCAAAACGGACAATATAATAGCACGAAATAATCAAAAATTATTGATACGTTGGAGATGTATCAAGCATCCCCAAGCTTAATTCTTGCTCGTCCTCGAGTAGGTAAATGATAAAAATAAAAAAATTGATTAGAATGCTACCTAACATATTTATCAATCTAATCTTCTTTACTGTGGCATGAATATTCAGATCCATAAGATTCAAAATAAAAGTTTAATATTGGCAAAAAAAAATACTTCAAGCATACTAATAATGCAATAATGTCTTCTCAAAATAATATGGCCAAAGCAAGTTATCCCTACAAAATCATATAGTATGGCTATGCTCCATCTTCATCACACAAAGTATTTCATCATGCACAACCCTGATGACAAGACAAGCAATTGTTTCATACTTTTGGCGTTCTCAAACTTTTTCAACTTTCGCGCAATACATGAGCACGAGCCATGTATATAGTACTATATGTGGAATAGAATATGGTGGTTGTGGAGAAAACAAAAAGAAGGAGAAAGTCTCACATCAACTAGGCCAATTAATGGGCTATGGAGATGCCCAACAATTGATATCGATGCTAGTGAGTAGGGATTTCCATGCAACAGATGCACTAGAGCTATAAGTGTATGAAGTCTCAAAAATAAACTAATTGGGTGTGCATCCAACTTGCTTACTCACGAGGACCTAGAGCAATTTGAGGAAACCCATCATTGGAATATACAAGCCAAGTTCTATAATGAAAAATTCCCACTAGTATATGAATGTGACAAAATAGGAGACTCTCTATCATAAAGATCATGGTGCTACTTTGAAGCACAAGTGTGGAAAAAGGATAGAAACATTGTCCCTTCTCTCTTTTCTCTCATTTTTTCTCTCTATTTTTTTGTTTGGGCTTCTTTGGCCTCTTTTATTTTATTTGGACTTCTATGGCCTCTTTTATTTCTTTTAATGTCCGGAGACTCATCCCAATTTGCGAGGGAATCCTAGTTTCCATCATCCTTTCCTCATATGAGACAATGCTCTAATAATGATGATCATCACACTTCTGTTTACTTACAACTCAAAAATTACAACTCGATACTAGAACAAGATATGACTCTATATGAATGCCTCCGGCGGTGTACCGGATGTGCTATGATCAAGAGTGACATGTATAAAAAATATGAACGGTGGTCTAGCCACAAATACTATGCAATCTACATGATCATGCAAAGAAATATGACAATGATGGTGTGAGTCATAATAAAACGGAATGGTGGAAGTTGCATGGCAATATATCTCGGAATGGCTACGGAAATGCCATAATAGGTAGGTATGGTGGCTGTTTTGAGGAAGGGTATATGGTGGGTTTAATGCACCGGCAAAGGTTGCATGGTACTAGAGAGACTAGCAATGGTGGAAGGGTGAGAGTGCGTATAATCCATGGACTCAACATTAATCACAAATAATTCATATAATTATTGCGAAAATTTATTAGCTATCGAAACAAAGTAGTACGCTTGTCACGCCCAATATGCGACCCTATCCAAAAGGAACTCGAAGGTCCCACCAAGGATAGACCCGCATATTGAAACGCTTTTGCAAGGTGGATATCATTACATCAACATTACATAATAGGTAGGGATACATACATAAGGCATACAATGCCACACAAATACAACATCATCATACAAGAGCAACATCCGACTACGGATGAAACACAAACAGAAGCTCAAACGACATCCACCCTGCTAGCCCAGGCTGCCAACCTGGAACCTATCCCCTGATCGAAGAAGAAGCAGAAGAAGAACTCCAAAACAAGCAAACATCGCTCTCACGTCAAGACCATCATAAAACCTGTACCTGCAACTGTTATTATAGTAATCTGTGAGCCACGAGGACTCAGCAATCCCAGTACCATGGGTATCAAGACTAGCAAAGCTTAATGGGAAAGGAAGGGGTAAAGTGGTGAGGTTGCAGCAGCGGCTAAGCAAGTATGGTGGCTAACATACGCAAATAAGAGCGAGAAGAGAAGCAAAGGAACGGTCGTCAACTAGCAATGATCAAGAGGTGATCCTGAACTCCTACTTACGTCAAACATAACCCAAAACCGTGTTCACTTCCCGGACTCCGCCGAAAAGAGACCATCACGGCTACACACACGGTTGATGCGTTTTAATTCGGATCTGGTGTCAAGTTATCTACAACCGGACATTAACAAATTCCCATATGCCCATAACCACGGGCACGGCTTTCAAAAGTTTAAACCCTGCACGGGTGTCCCAACTTAGCCCATGATAAGCTCTCGCGATCAACGAAGGATATTCCTTCTCCCAGGAAGACCCGATCAGACTCGGAATACCGGTTTACAAGACATTTCGACAATGGTAAAACAAGACCAGCAAAGCCGCCCGGATGTGCTGACAATCCTGATAGGAGCTGTACATATCTCGTTCTCAGGGCACACCGGATGAGCAAGACGACGGGTTGGCATAGACCCTGGTTGCCCAGGGGGCGCCGGACATCGCTCGATTTGGACCAGCACTTGGAGAAGCACTGGCCCGGGGGGGAGGGGTAAAATAAAGATGACCCTCAAGAGCGCGACTCCCAAGGGAAAAAGGGCTAGGTGAGGCAAATGGTAAAACCAAGGTTGGGCCTTGCTGGAGGACTTTTATTCAAAGCGAACTGTCAAGGGGGTCCCATAAATCACCCAACCGCGTAAGGAACGCAAAATCCGGGAACATAACACCGGTATGACGGAAACTAGGGCGGCAAGAGTGGAACAAAACACCAGGCATAAGGCCGAGTCTTCCACCCTTTACCAAGTATATAGATGCATTAATAATATAAGAGATATTGTGATATCCCAACATAATCCTGTCCACCATGGAGCAATCTTCAACTTCACCTACAACTAGCAACGCTATAAGAGGCGCTGAGCAAAGAGATAACATAGCCAAGCAACGGTTTGCTAGGGAGGGTGTCAAAGGTTAGAGGTTCATGGCAATTTGGGAGGCTTGAAGAACAAATGATAGGTAGCGCAGCAAAGCGATAGAATGAAGCAACTAGCATAGCAATGATAGTAGTGAGATCCAGGGTAGCGGTCATCTTACCTGAAATCCCGCTAGGAAGAAGAACGAGTCCATGAAGAAAATGAAGCCACGAAGACGAACCAAGCCTAGACGAATGAATCCTCACGATTGCAACGAAACAGGAACTATCGAAAAGAAGCACACAACATGGTAAACACACCACACATGAACAAGGCATGATGCACAACAAGCATGATGTATGACAAGGCTACATGAAGCTACTCATGGCAAGAGATGATACAAACAAGAGCAACACATCAAGACAAGTTTAAATGAGACCGGGAACAACATATAACAATTCCGGTAAGTCCTCATATGCATATTTCGAAATTGGTCCAGATCTGAATAAAGTTTATGTTCGAGTTGTTAGACAGAAAGTTAATATGCACCAAGATGATCTACACGAAATTCTAGTCAAGTTACATATAAATTTCATTTAATTCGGAGCTACGGCCTAGAAGATATGAGCAAAATAAGTTAAACATGGCATTGATGCAAAATGCACCCAAACATCAAGCAAACACCTCAAAAGAAGGATGCAACATGATAATATGAAACTACATGCAAAATCAAGCAAGTTTCATATAGAGCACACTCAAAACGGAGCAACGGTTCAACACATACACTCCAAACATGATATAGCAACAATCTGTCCAAAACAGCAACTAGGCATATTGCAAACATCAAAAAAACATGCTACAGCATCTCAACATAAAAACAAAAGGCATGGGCATGATGTACAGGTAAAGCATAACAAACATGAACACTGAGCTATCTCCAGAAATCACTAGAACATGCTCAAACACACATGGCAAGATTGCAAATAGTAACAGTTTCAGACTTATCAGGAAATAACATCAGGTTGCAATGTTTAGAGTTATCAAACAACATGTTACAGGAACTTATCATGGCACACAAAGGCATGGCATGAATCTAATAATTGCATAGAACAAAAGTCCCTTACTGACCATGAGCCAAAAAGGCACAGAAAATATGATGGCACCCATGTAAACATAGCAAGTTATATGACAGATTCATACATGGCAGGAACAACAATAAGTAGGCATGTTGGTGAGCTTGAACCACTCACCACAGAGCAATACAAGGCATGGAAAAGCAACCAACAGTAAGGAGACATGTTTGTGAATGTAAGCATGGCAAGAGCAAGTTCATAGCATGCAAGGATCAACTACAACAACCTTGGCAAAATTGAATAACATGTAAACAATCTGCTAGGAAACATTTTGTAGCAAAAGTAGAGCATGAAAATGACATGCTAGACTACTCCATAATTGCAAACAGGGGCATGGATGGATAACACATAACCATATGTTCAAAACATCCTTACTGAAGTATCTCAAAATAAGCATGGATCTCTCTGTAGCATCAAGTTTACATGGCATAAAAATAACAGCAGAATAGGGACTGAAATCAGCAACATCACGAGGCCTAGTTTACATGCTTGTCCTAGTCACCACATTGATCACAAAAATACATGGCATACACCCCTGTAAAGACGGCATGGCATAGTTCAAAACACATGTAGACATCAACCTCATAGGATGCACACATCAAACATGGCAAAAATGACAAATGAGCATGTTATAACAGTTTCAGCAGATTAACAGCAACATGCACTCTTGCGACAATGATTCGGGCATCAAGATGGACTCAAATGAACATGATGCAATGGAATGAAATGAAGTACTCGCTGAGACGAACAATTTGATATGCTACAGGTCCAAAACGGAGCCACAGATGTGGAGTTATGATGCGATGAACATGGCATGATTATGTAAAATAATTACGGGACGGGGATTTCGGGGTCAACCTTTGACTTGGATCTACATCCGGGCATGGTTCCTGAGGTTGACCGGAGCAACCTCGCCGGGGAAGACGCTGGAGTGGGAGAGGACGACGGAGGAGGGACGGGGAGACCGGGATCTGGCCGGATCCGGTCGGGGAGGAGGCCGGAGAGGCGTGCGCGCGGGCGGGCGGCGAAGTCGGCGAGCTGGCGCGGCGAGGACGGGCGCGGGTAGCCACGGGAGGCGCGGGCGGCGGACAACGGCCAACGGCGGCGCTGGGGAGGATCTTGGGCGCGCGGGACGAGCCCCTGGCTCGGGCGCTCGCGGGCGCCTGGGGGCTGTGGCGGCGGGCGGCTCGCTGCTCCGGCGGGGAACACCGGCGAGCGGCGGCGCGGGAGGCGCGGCGGATGTCGGCAGGCGCTAGCGCGGGGCCGCGGCAGCAGGTGGGCCAGGCAGCGGCGGTGCGCGGGCCAGAACGCGACCGAGCGGGCGGACGGCGGCGGGGCCCGGGCTCACGCGGGCCCGTGATGGGCTCCGTGGGCCACGCGGTGGCGGGAGGCGGCGTCGACAGGTGGCGCACTGCCAGTGGTTGCGGGTGGCGGCGGAGCTGAGGTGGCACGACGGGATTGGCTGGAGTGATGTGGAGGGCGGACATGTCCGACGACGGAGGAAGAAATGTCCGGCGGCGCGAGGGGAGCGGTGCTAGGGTTTGGACTGCGCGAAAATCGGAGGGGATCACATATTTATAGGTAGAGGGAGCTAGGAGGCTTCAAATGAGGCACGGTTTTCGCCCACACGATCGTGATCGAACGACCGAGAGCATGGAGGGAGTTTGCTGGGCTTTGGGCTACTTTGGAAGGGGTGTTGGGCTGCAACAAAAGTGGGCTTTACAGCTACCCGGTTAACCGTTGGAGTACCAAACGACCTCCAAATGGCACGAAACTTGACAAGCGGTCTACCGGTGCTATACCAAGGCCGCTTGGCAAATCTCGGGCCATTCCGAGAAAGTTTAACACCCACTCACAACAGGAGACAAAAGGGGGACGCCGGGGGACATAGGAGCGCCGGATTGCAAAACGGACAACAGGGAAAAAGCTCAGACGCATGAGACGAACACGTATGCAATGCAATGCACATGATGACATGATAAAATGCAACACACAAGCAAATGACATGGCAACGATAGCGAATATCTGGCGGACACCTGGCGCACCGAATCCGTGGCGTTACAACGCTCATGCTCCTAGGTGGATAGATTGGTAGGAAAAGACCATCGCTTGCCCCCGACCGCCACTCATAAGGAAAACAGTCAAAAAATAAATCATGCTCCGACTTCATCAGATAACGATTCACCAAACGTGCATGCTACGGGAATCACAAACTTTGACACAAGTATTTCTACCAATCCACAATTGCTCACTAGCATGACTCTAATATCACCATCTTTATATCTAAAAACAAATGCAAGGAATCAAACTTCTCATCTATTCAATGCTCTTTATATGAAAGTTTTTATTATATCCCTCTTGGATGCCCATCATATTAGGACTAATTTCATAACCTAAGCAAATTAGCATGTTGTTTAAGACTCTCAAAATAATATAAGTGGAGCATGAGAGTTCAAAATTTATATAATATAAAGCCACCATCGTGCGCTAAAAAGATATAAGTGAAGCACTAGAGCAAATTACCCAACTCAAAAGATATAAGTGAAGCACATAGAGTATTCTAATAAATTCATGATTAATGCATGTCCATCTCAAAAGGTATGTACACCAAGAATGATTGTGGCAAACTAAAAAGCAAAGACTCATATCATACAAGACGCTCCAAGCAAAACACATATCATGTGGTGAATAAAAATATAGCCTCAAGTAAATTGACCAATGGATTGAAGACAAAAGAGGGGATGCTATCCGGGGCATCCCCAAGCTTAGATGCTTGATTGTCCTTGAATATTACCTTGGGGTGCCTTGGGTATCCCCAAGCTTAGGCTTTTTCCACTCCTTATTCCGTTGTCCATCAAATCTTTACCCAAAACTTGAAAACTTCACACCACAAAACTCAAGAGAAAACTCATAAGATCTGTTAGTATAATAAAATAAATCACCACTTCAGGTACTGTTGTGAACTCATTCTGAATTTATATTGGTGCTATATCTACTGTATTCCAACTTCTCCATGGTTCATACCCCCCGATACTGAAGGAAATATGCCCTAGAGGCAATAATAAAGTTGTTATTTTATATTTCCTTACTTCATGATAAATGTTTATTATTCATGCTAGAATTGTATTACCCACAAACTTGATACATGTGTGAATACATAGACAAAATATTCTGTCCCTAGTAAGCCTCTACTAGACTAGCTCGTTAATCAAAGATGGTTAAGTTTCCTAACCATAGACATGTGTTGTCATTTGATGAACGGGATCACATCATTAGTAGAATGATGTGATGGATAAGACCCATTCATTAGCTTTGCATTATGATCATTCAGTTATATTGGTATTGCTTTTGTCATGTCAAATACATATTTCTCTGACTATGAGATTATGCAACTCCCGGATACCGGAGGAATGCCTTGTGTGCTATAAAATGTCACAACGTAACTGAGTGATTATAAATATGCTCTACATGTATCTCCCAAGGTGTTTGTTGGGTTGGCATAGATCGAGATTAGGATTTGTCACTCTGAGTATCGGAGAGGTATCTCTGGGCCCTCTCGGTAATGCACATCATCAGAAGCCTTCCAAGCAAAGTGACTAATGAGTTAGTTCCAGGATGACGCATTACGGAACAAGTAAAGAGGCTTGCCGGTAATGAGATTAAACTAGGTATGACGATGCCGACGATCGAATCTTGGGCAAGTAACACACCGATGACAAAGTGAATAATGTATGTTGTCATAACGGTTCGACCGATAAATATCTTCATAGAATATGTGGGAGCAATATGAGCATCCAGGTTCCGCTATTGCTTATTGACCGGAGAGGTGTCTCGGTCATGTCTACATAGTTCTCGAACCTGTAGGGTCCGCACACTTAACGTTCAATGACGATTTTGTTTTATATGAGTTATGTGATTTGGTGATCGGATGTTGTTCGGAGTGCCGGATGAGATCACAGACATGACAAGGAGTCTCAAAACGGTTGAGAGGTATAAATTGATATATAGGACGATAGTATTCGGACACTGGAAGTGTTCCAGAGGGTACCGGGTAAATATCGGGTCACCGGAAGGGGTTCCGGGCACCCCCCCAGCAAAGATATGAGCCTAATGGGCCAAGAGGGGAAACATAGATGTCAATTGGTGCCGTTCCAAGCAGAGCGTCGTGGCAGGATCTACGTGTGAAGCAGAATACATAGCTGCTTCGGAAGCAGCAAATGAAGGAGTTTGGATGAAGGAGTTCATATCCGATCTAGGTGTAATACCTGGTGCATTGGGTCCAACGAAAATCTTTTGTGACAGTACTGGAGCAATTGCCTTGGCGAAGGAATCCAGATTTCACAAAAAGACCGAACATATCAAGAGACGCTTCAACTCCTTCCGCGATCGAGTCAAGGTGAGAGACATAGAGATTTGCAAAATACATACGGATCTGAATGTGGCAGACCCATTGACTAAGCCTCTTCCACGAGCAAAATATGATCAACACCAAGACTCAATGGGTGTTAGAATCATTACTTTGTAATCTAGATTATTGACTCTAGTGCAAGTGGGAGACTAAAGGAAATATGCCCTAGAGGCAATAATAAAGTTGTTATTTTATATTTCCTTATTCATGATAAATGGTTATTATTCATGCTAGAATTGTATTAACTGGAAACTTGATACATGTGTGAATACATAGACAACACACCGTGTCCCTAGTATGCCTCTACTAGACTAGCTCGTTGATCAAAGATGGTTAAGTTTCCTAGCCATGGACATGTGTTGTCATTTGATGAACGGGGTCACATCATTGGGAGAACAAGAATGCTAAGCACACAAAGGTTTACATGCTTTTACACGTTGTCTAAGATCTTTTCAAACTAACAAACCTCCCCCTGAGTTTCATGGGGTGGGCCCCTCCTCCTCCTCAATCTCCAATCAAAACCCACCTTTTTGTAAAAGCTTGTATCCTTTTGTATGTGTATCATTACTCTTAGGAGAATGATGTGATGGACGAGACCCATTAGTTAGCATAGCATAATGATCGTTCAGTCTAACTGCTAATGCTTATCTTCATGTCAAATACATATTCCTCCGACTATGAAATTATGCAACTCGCGGGCACCAGAGGAATGCCTTATGTGCTATCAAACATCACAACATAACTGGGTGATTATAAAGATGCTCTACAGGTATCTCTGAAGGTGTTTGTTGGGTTGGCATAGATCGAGGTTAGGATTTGTCACTCAGAGTATCGGAGAGGTATCTCTGGGCCCTATCGGTAATGCACATCATATGTAGCCTTGCAAGCAATGTGACTAATGAGTTAGTTGCGGGATGATGCATTACAGAATGAGTAAAGATACTTGCCGGTAAAGAGAGTAAACTAGGTATGAACATACTGACGATCGAATCTCGGGCAAGTAACATACGGATGACAAAGGGAATAACGTATGTCGACATAGTGGTTCGACCGATAAAGATCTTCGCAGAATATGTGGGAACCAATATGACCATCCAGGTTCCGCTATTGGTTATTGACCAGAGAAGTGTCTCGGTCATGTCTACATAGTTCTCGAACTCGTAGGGTCCGCACGCTTAACGTTCGATGACGATTTGTATTATACAAGTTATGTGATTTGGTGACTGAATGTTGTTCGGAGTCCTGGATGAGATCACAGACATGACGAGGACTCTCGAAATGGTCAAGAGGTAAATAGTGATATATTGGAAGTTATTATTCGGACACCGAAAGTGTTCTGGAATGTATCAGGTACATATCAGAGTACCGGAGGGGTTACCGGAACCCCCCGAGGAAAGATATGGGCCATATGGGCCACATGAGGGAGACACACCAGCCCACAAAGGGGTGGCACGCGCCCCACAGGGAAGGAGGCCAAATGTGACAAGGGAAGGCGATGGCGCCCCCTTTCCTTCTCCCCCTCTCTTTCCTTCCCCCTTTCCCCTTTGGTAAAAGGAAGGGGGCCCAAATCCAACTAGGAGCCCAAGTAGGATTCCTCCTACTTGGGATGCGCCTAGGGCCAGCCTGCTCCCCTCCCTCCTTTATATACGTGGGGGGCGCCTACAACCCACATAAACTATTCCAAGCTGCGTGCGGCGCCCCCTTCCACAGTTTACGCCTCCGGTCATATTCTCGCGGTGCTTAGGCATAGCCCTGCGCGGATCACATCACCATCACCGTCACCATGCCATCGTGCTGACGGAACTCGTCTACTTCCTAGACACTCTGTCGGATCAGGAGTTCGAGGGACGTCATCACACTGAACGTGTGTAGAACTCGGAGGTGCCGTACGTTTGGTACTTGATCATTCGGAACGAGAAGATGTTCAACTACATCAACAGCGTTAAGCAAATGCTTCCGCTTTTGGTCTACGACAGTATGTGGACACAATCTCCCCCTATTTTGATTTGCATCTCCTAGATAGATCTTGCGTGAGCATAGAATTTTTTTGAAATTGCATGCTATGTTTGACAACATTGGTATCAGATCCAAGTTTATGCATCCGAGCTAGATCTATGCGTAGATGATATGCACGAGTAGAACACACAGAGTTGTGGGCGGTGATCGTCATACTACTTACCACCAATGCCTTATTTTGATTCGCAAGTATTGTTGGATGAAGCGGCCCAAACCAACCTTACATGACCACGTACATGAGACCGGTTCCACCGATAGACATGCAGCTAGTTTTGCATAAAGGTGGCTGGCGGGTGTCTGTTTCTCCAACTTTAGTTGAATCGAATTTGACTATAGCCGGTCCTTGTTGAAGGTTAAAACAGCAAACTTGATAAATCACTGTTGTGGTTTTGTGCCGTATGTAAGAATGGTTCTTGCTAGAAGCCCGCAGTAGCCATGTAAAACTTGCAACAACAAAGTGGAGGACGTCTAACTTGTTTTTGCAGGGCATGTTGTGCTTTGATATAGTCAAGACATGATGTGATATATGTTGTTGTATGAGATGATCATGTTTTGTAAAACTTATCGGCAACTGGCAGGAGCCTTATGGTTGTCACTTTATTGTATGAAATACAAATGCCATGTAATTGCTTTACTTTATCACTAAGCGGTAGCGATAGTCGTAGAAGCAATAGTTGGCAAGACGACCACGACGGTACGATGGAGATCAAGGTGTCAAGCCGGTGACGATGGAGATCATGACGTTTCTTTGGAGATGGAGGTCAAAAGCACAAGATGATGATGGCCATATCATGTCACATATTTTGACTGCATGTGATGTTTATCTTTATGCATCTTATTTTGCTTAGTACGGCGGTAGCATTATAAGATGATCCCTTAACTAAAATTTCATGGTATAAGTGTTCTCCCCGAGTATGCACCGTTGCGAAAGTTCTTCTTGCTGAGACACCACGTGATGATCGGGTGTGATAGGATCTACGTTCACATACAATGGGTGCAAGCCAGTTTTGCGCATGCGGAATACTCGGGTTAAACTTGACGAGCCTAGCATGTACAGACATGGCCTCGGAACACTGGAGACCGAAAGGTCGAATGTGAATCATATAGTAGATTTGATCCACATAGAGATGTTCACCATTGATGACTACTCCATATCACGTGATGATCGGACATGGTTAATTGATTTGGATCACGTATCATTTAGATGACTTCAGGGATGTCTATATAAGTGGGAGTTCTTTAGTAATATGATTAATTGAACTTAATTTATCATGAACTTAGTCCTGATAGTTTTTGCATATCCATGTTGTAGATCAATGGCTCGTGCTCTCGTTCCCTTGAATTTTAATGCGTTCCTAGATAAAGCTAAGTTGAAAGATGATGGTAGCAACTACACGGACTGGGTCCGTAACTTGAGAATTATCATCATTGCTGCACAGAAGAATTATATCCTTGATGCACAACTAGGTGAAAGGCCTGCTGCAGGAGCAGAAGCTGACGTTATGAACGTCTGGCAAGGTCGATCTGATGACTACTCGTTAGTTCGGTGTGCCATGCTTTACGTCCTAGAATCAGGACTTCAAAGACGTTTTGAATGTCATGGACCATATGAGATGTTCCAGGAGTTGAACTTAATATTTCTAGCAAATGCCCGAGTTGAGAGATATGAAGTCTCCAACAAGTTCTATAGCTGCAAGATGGAGGAGAACAGTTCTGTCAATGAGCACATACTCACAATGTCTGGGTACCATAATCACTTGACTCAGTTGGGAGTTAATTGATACGTCTCCAACGTATCTATAATTTTTTTATTGTTCTATGCTATTATATTATCTATTTTGGATGTTTAATAGGCATTTATATGCTATTTTATATTATTTTTGGGACTAACCTATTAACCGAGGGCCCACTGCTAGTTTCTGTGTTTTTTTTGCCTATTATAGAGTTTTGCAGAAAAGGAATACCAAACGGAGTCCAAATGGAATGAAACCTACGCGATGATATTTCTTGGACTGAAAATAAACCAGAAGACTTGGAGATGAAGTCGGAGACGCAATGAGGCAGCCACGAGGCAGGAGGGCACACCCAAGGGGGTAGGGCACGCCCCCCACCCTCGTGGGCCCTCGTGGCTCCCCTAACCTAGTTCATTTGCCTATATATACTCTTATACCCTGAAAACATCCAGGAGAGCCATGCTACCACTTTTCCACTGCAACAACCTTCTGTACCCATGAGATCCCATCTAGGGACCTTTTTCGGCGTCCTGCTGGAGGGGGATTCGATCATGGAGGGCTTCTACATCAACACCATTACCTCTCCGATGAAGCATGACTAGTTTACCACAGACCTTCGGGTCCATAGTTATTAGCTAGATGGCTTCTTCTCTCTCTTTGATTCTCAATACCATGTTCTCCTCGATGCTCTTGGAGATCTATTAGATGTAATATTCTTTTGTGTTGTGTTTGCCGAGATCCGATGAATTATGGATTTATGATCAAGATTATCTATGAATATTATTTGGTTCTTCTGTGAATTTTTATATGCATGATTTGATATCTTTGCAAGTCTCTTCGAATTATTGGTTTAGTTTGGCCTACTAGATTGCTCTTTCTTGCAATGGGAGAAGTGCTTAGCTTTGGGTTCAATCTTGCGGTGTCCTGTCCCAGTGACAGTAGGGGCAGCAATGCACGTATTGTATTGTTGCCATCGAGGATAAAAAGATGGGGTTTTTCATCATATTGCTTGAGTTAATTCCTCTACATCATGTCATCTTGCTTAATGCGTTACTCCATTCTTTATGAACTTAATACTCTAGATGCATGCTGCATAGCGGTCCATGTGTGGAGTAATAGTAGTAGATGCAGGCAGGAGTCGGTCTACTTGACATGGACGTGATGCCTATGTTCATGATTGCCTTAGATATCATCATAACTATGCGCTTTTCTATCAATTGCTCGGCAGTAATTCGTTCACCCATCGTAGTATTTTCTATCTTGAGAAAATCCACTAGTGAAACCTATGCCCCCCGGTTCTCTTTTCCATATTATTGAATCTCGTTTACATCTTGCTAGTTTCCGATCTACTATTTTGCAATCTTTACTTTTCAATCTATAAACCAAAAATACCAAAAATAGTTACTTTACTGTTTATCTATCTCTATCAGATATCACTTTTGCAAGTGATCGTGAAGGGATTGACAACCCCTTTATCGCGTTTGGTGCAAGTTGTTGATTATTTGTGCAGGTATTCGGTGACTTGTGCGTTTTATCCTACTGGATTGATACCTTGGTTCTCAAAACTGAGGGAAATACTTACGCTACTTTGCTGCATCACCCTTTCCTCTTCAAGGGAAAACCAACGCATGCTCAAGAGGTAGCACGAAGGATTTTTGGCGCCATTGTCGGGGAGATCTACGTCAAGTCAAGCCATAGCAAGTACCCATCATAAACTCTTCTCCCTTGCATTACATTATTCGCTATTCGCCTCTTGTTTTACTCTCCCCCACTTCTAAAACGATTTTTGAAAACCTTTGCCTTTTCTTCGCCCCTCTTCCGTTCGATCTTTTGTTTGCTTGTGTTACCACGTGCCTTCTTTTTGCTTGCATCTTCACTTGCTAAAAGTTTATGGATCCTCATCCACTTGCTAATCTTTTTAAGAGATCCAATTATGATGAACCTATTTCTAGTGAGTTGAGTGCACTAGATTATCTTTATGAGGTTTTGCTTGAAATTCGTGAATCTGAAAATTGTGATGAATTACTTTATGAAGTGATTCACGATAGATCTTTTAATAAAAATCATGATTGCAATGATTTTACTATAAATTCTATTGATGTCAATTGTGCTAATAATATGCAAAACCCTAAGCTTGGGGATGCTAGTTTTGTTATGTCTACTACTTGTTGCAATGATCATGATTGGGTTGATTCTTCTTATGATCTTGAAAATTTATTTAAGCCCCATGTTGAATATGAGATTGATAATAATGTTTGTAATAATATTGAAAGTGGGTTTGGAAGAGTGTCAACTTTAGATCCCAAATATTCGTAGAATGTTCAATATTATGAAAATTATGATAAAAGTGGGTTTGGAGAGGTCATGACTTTAGTTTATGTTGATACCACTATTTTGGAAGAGTGACAACTTCGTATGCATGTGGATTGTGTTGAGAATATGTTATGTGATAGCTATTTTGTTAAAATTTCTTATGATCCTACATGTAATTATTACGAGAGAGGAAAATATGGTTGTAGGAATTTTCATGTTACTAAATTACCTCTCTTCATGTTGAGATTGCTATTGTTTCTTTCTTCTTCCTTACATATGGTGGTTCTTGCTTGTCTTGATAATTTGTTTGCTTATAAAATTCCTATGCATAGGAAGTATATAAATAGACTTATATGTGTTTGTCACGTGTTTTCTGATGCTCTCTTTGCGCTTCGATTCTTGTCTTTCATGTGAGCATCATTGAAATTATCAATGCCTAGCTAAGGGCGTTAAACAACAACGCTTGTTGGGAGGCAACCCAATTTTATTTTTGTTCCTTGCTTTTTGTTCCTGTTTAGTAATAAATAATTCATCTAGCCTCTAGTTAGATGTGGTTTTAAGTTTTAATTAGTGCTTGTGCCAAGTAGAACCTTTGGGAAGATTTGGGTGAAAGTTAATGTGATCTTGCTGTAAAACACAGAAACTTTGCGCATTGTCATTTTTAACAAAAGAGTGCTTTTAATTTAATTCTTTTTGCAGAAAATTAATAGAGTCATTCCTCACGTCCAACAGTTTATTTAAGAATTTTTTGAGTGGCAGAAGTATTCGAGAGTTACAGATTACTACAGACTGCACTGTTTTTGACAGATTCTGTTTTTCGCGTGTTGTTTGTTTATTTGATGAATCTATGAGTAGTATCGGGGGTATGAACCATGGAGAAGTTGGAATACGGTAGATATTACACCAATATAAATAAAGAGTGAGTTTTCAACAGTACCTTAAAGTGGTGATTTATTTTCTTATACTAACGAAGCTCATCAGATTTTCTGTTGAGTTTTGTGTTGTGAAGTTTTCAAATTTTGGGTAAGGATTTGATGGACTATGGAATAAGGAGTGGCAAGATCCTAAGCTCGGGGATGCCCAAGGCACCCAAAGGTAAAATTCAAGGACAACCAAAAGCCTAATCTTGGGGATGCCCCAGAAGGCATCCCCTCTTTCGTCTTCGTCTATCGGTAACTTTACTTGAGGCTATATTTTTATTCACCACATGATATGTGTTTTGCTTGGAGCATCTTGTATTATTTGAGTCTTTGCTTTTTAGTTTACCAGAATCATCCTTGTTGTACACACCTTTTGGGAGAGACATGCATAAATCGTGATTTATTAGAATACTCTACGTGCTGCACTTATATCTTTTAGCTAGACAATATTGCTCTAGTGCTTCACTTATATCTTTTTAGAGCACAGCGGTGGTTTTATTTTACAGAAATTATTGAACTCTCATGCTTCACTTATATTATTTTGAGAGTCTTTTAGAACAGCATGGTAATTTGCTTTTGTTATAAATTTAGTCCTAATATGATGGGCATCCAAGATGGATATAATAAAAACTTTCATATAAAGTGCATTGAATACTATGAGAAGTTTGATTATTTACGATTGTTTTGAGATATGAAGATGCTGATATTAGAGTCATGCTAGTGGAGTAACTATGAATCTGAGAGATACTTGTGTTAAAGTTTGTGATTCTCGTAGCATGCACGTATGGTGAACCGTTATGTGATGAAGTTGGAGCATGATTTATTTATTGATTGTCTTCCTTATGAGTTGAGGTCGGGATCGCACGATGGTTAACTCCTACCAACCCTTCCCCTAGGAGCATGCGTGTAGTACTTTGTTTTGATGACTTGTAGATCTTTGCAATAAGTATGTGAGTTCTTTATGACTAATGTTGAGTCCATGGATTATACACATTATCACCCTTCGATCATTGCTAGTCTCTCTTGTGCCACGCAAATTTCCCCGGTACCATAACACCCACCATTACCTTCCTGAAAACAGCCACCATACCTACCTATTATGGCATTTCCATATCCATTCCGAGATATATTGTCGTGCAACTTTCCACCATTCCGTTTATTATGACACACTCCATCATTGTCATATTGCTTTGCATGATCATATAGTTGACATCGTATTTGTGGTAAAGTCACCGTTCATAATTTTTCATACATGTCACTCTTGAATCATTGCACATCCCGGTACACCGTCGGAGGCATTCACATAGAGTCATATTTTGTTCTAAGTATTGAGTTGTAATTCTTTAGTTGTAAGTAAATAAAAGTGTGATGATCTTCATTATTAGAGCATTATCCCATGTGAGGAAAGGATGATGGAGACTATGATTCCTCCACAAGTCGGGATGAGGCTCCGGACGAAAAAAAGAGGCCATAAAAATAAAGAGGGCCCAAATAAAAAAAGAGAGAAAAAGAGAGAAGGGGCAATGTTACTATCCTTTTTCCAGACTTGTGCTTCAAAGTAGCACCATGATCTTCAGGATAGAGAGTTTCCTATGTTGTCACTTTCATATACTAGTGGGAATTTTCATTATAAAGCTTGGCATGTATATTCCAATGATGGGCTTCCTCAAAGTGCCCTAGGTCTTCGTGAGCAAACAAGTTGGATGCACACCCACTTTGTTTCTTTTTGAGCTTTCATACACTTATAGCTCTAGTGCATCCGTTGCATGGCAATCCCTACTCACTAACATTGATATCTATTGATGGGAAGCTCCATAGCCCGATGATACGCCGAGTTGATGTGAGACTATCTTCTCCTTTTTGTCTTCTCCACAACCACCATTCTATTCCACCTATAGTGCTATGTCCATGGCTGCGTGAAGATTGAAAAAGTTTGAAAATACTGAAGTATGAAATAATTGCTTGGCTGAAACCGGGGTTGTGCATGATTTAAATATTTTGTGTGATGAAGATAGAGCATAGCCAAACTATATGATTTTGTAGGGATAGCTTTCTTTTGCCATGTTATTTTGAGAAGATGTGATTGCTTTGTTAGTATGCTTGAAGTATTTTTATTTTTATGTCAATATTAAACTTTTGTCTTGAATCTTTCGGATGTGAACATTCATGCCACAATAAAGAAAATTACATGGATAAATATGTTAGGTAGCATTCCACAGCAAAAATTCTGTTTTTATCATTTACCTACTCGAGGACGAGCAGGAATTAAGCTTGGGCATGCTTGATATGTCTCCAATGTATCTATAATTTTTGATTGTTCCATGCTATTATATTATTTGTTTTGGATGTATAATAGGCATTTATATGCTATTTTATATTATTTTTGGGATTAACCTATTAACCGAGGGCCCAATGGCAGTTTCTGTTTTTTTTCTATTTTAGAGTTTTGCAGAAAAGGAATACCAAACAGAGTCCAAACGGAATGAAACCTTCACGATGATATTTCTTAGACCTAAAGAAAACCAGAAGACTTGGAGATGAAGTCGGAGATGCAATGAGGCAGCCATGAGGCAGGAGGGCGCGCCCCCCACCCTCGTGGCTCCCCTGACCTAGTTCCTTGGCCTATATATACTCTTATACCCTAAAAACATCTAGGAGAGCCACGAAACCACTTTTCCACCACCGCAACCTTATGTACCTGTGAGATCCCATCTAGGGGCCTTTTCCTGCGTCCTGCCGGAGGGGGATTTGATCATAGTGGGCTTCTACATCAACACCATTACCTCTCTGATGAAGCGTGAGTAGTTTACCACAAATCTTCAGGTCCATAATTATTAGCTAGACGGCTTCTTCTCTCTCTTTGATTCTCAATACCATGTTCTCCTCGATGTTCTTGGAGATCTATTCTATGTAATATTCTTTTGTGGTGAATTTGCCAAGATCCGATGAATTGTGGATTATGATCAAGATTATCTATGAATATTATTTGGTTCTTCTCAGAATTTTTATATGCATGATACATCTCCAACGTATTTATAATTTTTGATTGTTCCATGCTATTATATTACCTATTTTGGATGTTTATGGGCTTTGTTTTAAACATTTATATCATTTTTGGGACTAACCTACTAACCGCAGGCCCAGCCCATATTGTTGTTTTTTTGCCTATTTCAGTATTTTGAAGAAAAGGAATATCAAACGGAGTCCAAGCGGAATGAAACCTTCGGGAGCGTTATTTTTGGAACAAATCTGATCCGGAGAGCCTGGAGTGCAAGTCAAGAAAGCTCCGAGGGCCCCATGAGATAGGAGGGCACCTCCCCCCCTGTAGGGCGCGCCCCCTGTCTCGTGGTCCCCTTGGGCGGCCACCGACGTAGTTCTTCCTCCTATATATACCTATGTACCCCGAAAACATCCAGGAGCACCACGAAACACAATTTCCACCGCCGTAACCTTCTATATCCGCGAGATCCCATCTTGGAGCCCTGGCAGGCACTCTGCCAGAGGGGGAAGCAACCACGGAGGGCCTCTACATCAACATCCTTGCCCCTCCGATGAGTTGTGAGTAGTTTACCACAGACTTACGGGTCCATAGTTATTAGCTAGATGGCTTCTTCTCTCTTTTTGGATCTCAATACAATGTTCTCCCCCTCTCTTGTGGAGATCTATTCGATGTAATCTCTTTTTGCAGTGTGTTTGTCAAGATCCAATGAATTGTGGGTTTATGATCAAGTTTATCTATGAATAATATTTGAATCTTCTCTGAATTATTTTATGTATGATTGAGTTATCTTTGCAAGTCTCTTCGAATTATCAGTTTGGTTTGGCCTACTAGATTGATCTTTCTTGCCATGGGAGAAGTGCTTAGCTTTGGGTTCAATCTTGAGGTGTTCTTACCCAGCGACAGAAAGGGTTGCAAGACACGTATTGTATTGTTGCCATCGAGGATAACAAGATGGGGTTTATATCATATTGCATGTGTTTGTCCCTCTACATCATGTCATCTTGCTTTTGCGTTGCTCTGTTCTTATGAACTTAATACTCTAGATGCAGGCAGGAGTCGGTCGATGTGTGGAGTAATAGTAGTAGATGCAGGCAGGAGTCGGTGTACTTGTTATGGACGTGATGCCTATATACATGATCATGCCTAGATAATCTCATAACTATGCACTTTTCTATCAATTGCTCGACAGTAATTTGTTCACCCACCATAATACTTATGCTATCTTGAGAGAAGCCTCTAGTGAAACCTATGGCCCCCGGGTCTATCTCTTATCATATTTTCTTTCCATCTACCTTTATTTGCATCTTTAGTTTTTGCATCTATATCAAAAATACCAAAAATATATTTATCTTATCATACTATCTTTATTAGAACTCACTTTCGCAAGTGGCCGTGAAGGGATTGGCAACCCCTTTATTGCGTTGGTTGCGAGTTCTCAGTTTGTTTGTGTAGGTGCGTGGGACTTTTGAGGAGCCTCCTACTGGATTGATACCTTGGTTCTCAAAACTGAGGGAAATACTTACGCTACACTTTGTTGCATCACCCTCTCCTCTCCGAGGAAAACCAACGCAAGCTCAAGACGTAGCAATGCATGATTTGATATCTTTGCAAGTCTCTTCGAATTATCGGTTTAGTTTGGCCTACTAGATTGATCTTTCTTGCAATGGGAGAAGTGCTCAGGTTTGGGTTCAATCTTGCGGTGTCCTTTCCCAGTGACGGTAGGGGCACCAAGGCACGTATTGTTTTGTTGCCATCGAGGATAAAAATATGGGGTTTTGATCATATTTCTTGAGTTAATTGCTCTAGATCATGTCACTTGCTTTATGTGTTACTCCGATCTTTATGAACTTAATACTCTAGATACATGCTGGATAGCGGTCGATGTGTGGAGTAATAGTAGTAGATGCAGGAAGGAGTCTCTCTACTTGACACGAATGTGATGCCTATGTTCATGATCATTGCCTTATATATCGTCATAATTATGCGCTTTTCTATCAATTGCTTGGCAGTAATTCGTTCACCCACCATAATATTTTCTATCTTGAGAGAAGCCACTAGTGAAACCTATGGCCCCCTGGGTCAAGTATTGAAGATTGATATGAACAAGTTCACATCAAATTGGAGCCTAATGTTGGGGGTATAACTATTGGGTATGACCCGCCCAGGAGGGGCTGTACCACTGGCGGTTCATAATGAGAAGGCCGAAGAAGATGTTGAAGATGGCGGTTTATGAAGCAAGCTTACTGAAGGCCCAAGACCTAGTGGATATTTGGGGCCCACGGGCATAAACCGTCACCATGCCGTCATGCTGAAGGAACTCGTCTACATCCTTGATACTCTACTAGATCAAGAGTTTGAGGGATGTCATCACGCTGAACGTGTACAGAAATCGGAGGTGTCGTACGTTCGGTACTTGATCGGTCGGAACGAGAAGATGTTCGACTACATCAACCGTGTTAAGCAAACGCTTCCGCTTTCGAACTACGAGGGTACGTGGACACACTCTTCCCCTCTCGTTGCTTTGCATCTCGTAGATAGATCTTGCATGAGTGTAGGAAATTTTTGGAAATTGCATGCTATGTTTCCCAACAGCTCCTGCACACAAACAACAAATACTCGCAACCCGATGTGTTAAAGGGGTTGTCAATCCCTTTTGGGTAACAACGCCAGAAATTGGCACGGATACAGGAGAAAGTTGTAATAGATTGGATAAATAGATCGCAAATAAAATAAAATGCAGCAAGGTATTTTTGCATTTTTGGTTTAATAGATCTGAAAATAAAAGCAAAGGAAAATAGATCGCAAAGGCAAATATATTAAAGAAGAGACCCGGGGACCGTAGGTTTCACTAGTGTCTTCTCTCGAGAAAAAGAGCAAACGGTGGGAAAACAATTCCTGTTGGGCAATTAATAGAACTTCAAATAATCATGACAATATCTAGGCAATGATCATTATATAGGCATCACGTCCAAGATTAGTAGACCGACTCCTGCCTGAATCTACTACTATTACTCCACACATCGACCCCTATCCAGCATGCATCTTGTGTATTAAGTTCATGGAAAAATGTAGTAATGCAATAAGAACGATGACATGATGTAGACAAGATCTATTTATGTAGAAATAGACCAAATCTTGTTATCCTTAATAGCAATGATACATATGTGTTGTTTCCCCTTTTGTCACTTGGATCAAGCACCGTAAGATCAAACCCATCACAAAGCACCTCTTCCCATTGCAAGATAAATAGATCAAGTTGTCCAAACAAAACCCAAACATCAGAGAAGAAATGCGAGGCTATAATCGATCATGCATATAAGAGATCAAAGAAGACTCAAATAACTTTCATGGATAAAACATAGATCTAATCATAAACTCAAACTTCATCGGATCCCAACAGACACACCGCAAAAAGACTTACATCATATGGATCTCCAAGAGACCATTGTATTGAGAATCAAGAAAGAGAGAGGAATCCATCTATCTACTAACTACGAACCCGTAGGTCTACAAAGAACTACTCACGCGTCATCAGAGAGGCACCAATGGACATGATGAACCCCTCCGTGACGGTGTCTAGATTGGATCTGGTGTTTTCGGAACTTGCGGCGGCTGGAACTGATTTTCGTCGACTCTCCTAGGGTTTTTGGAATATTGGGGTATTTATAGAGCAAAGAGGCGGTACGGGAGGCCACCGAGGTGGGCATAACCCACCTGGGCCTGCCTGGGCCCCCAGGCGCGCCCTGGTGGGTTGTGCCCCCCTCGGGACACCCCTCTGGTACTTCTTCGGCCCATCTTGTATGTTCTGATCCGGAAAAAATCCACAAAAAAGTTTAGCTACATTTGGACTCCATTTCGTATTGATTTCCTGCGATGTAAAAAACAAGCAGAAAATAGCAACTGTCTCTGGGCACTATGTCAATAGGTTAGTACCAAAAAATGATATAAAATGATTGTAGAACATCCAAGGATGATAATATAATAGCATGGAACAATCAAAAATTATAGATACGTTGGAGACGTATCAGACACTCTGCTGGATCAAGAGTTCGTGGGACGTCATTGAGATGAACGTGTGCAGAACTCAGAGGTGCCGTACGTTCGGTGCTTGATCGGTCGGAACAAGAAGAAGTTCGACTACGTCAATCGCGTTATCAAATGCTTCCGCTTTCAGTCTACGGGGGTACGTCAACACACTCTCACCCTCTCGTTGCTATGCATCTCCTAGATAGATCTTGCGTGAGCGTAGGAAATTTTTTGAAATTGCATGCTATGTTTCCCAACAGTGGCATCCGAGCTAGATCTATGTGTAGATGATATGCATGAGTAGAACAGAAAGAGTTGTGGGCGGTGATCGTCATACTGCTTACCACCAATGTCTTATTTTGATTTGGTGGTATTGTTGGATGAAGCGGCCCAGACCAACCTTACATGACCACATTCATGAGACCGGTTCCACCAACATACATGCAACTAGTTTTGCATAAATGTGGCTGTCGGTTGTAAGTTTCTCCAACTTTCGTTGAATCCAATTTGGCTGCGGCCGGTCCTTGTTGAAGGTTAAAATAGCAAACTTGATAAATCACCGTTGTGGTTTTGTGCGGTAGGTAAGAACGGTTCTTGCTAGAAGCCCGTACCAGCCATGTAAAAGATGCAACAGTAGAGGACGTCTAACTTGTTTTTGCAGGGCAGGCTTGTGATGTGATATGGTCAAGACATGATGTGATATATGTTATTGTATGAGATGATCATGTTTTGTAAAGGTTATCGGCAACTAGAAGGAGCCTTATGGTTGTCACTTTATTGTATGAAATGCAAGCACCATGTAATTGCTTTACTTTATCACTAAACGGTAGTGATAGTTGTAAAAGCAATAGTTGGCAAGATGACCACGACGCTAAGATGGAGATCAAGGTGTCGAGCCGGTGATGATGGAGATCATGAAGATGCTTTGGAGATGGAGATCAAAAGCACAAGATGATGATGGCCATATCATGTCAAATATTTTGATTAAATGTGATATTTATCTTTATGTATCTTATTTTGCTTAGTACGGCGGTAGCATTAAGATGATCCCTTAACTAAAATTTCAAGGTATAAGTGTTCTCCCCAAGTATGCACCGTTGCGACAGTTCTTCGTGCTAAGACACCACGTGATGATCGGGTGTGATAGGTTCTACGTTCACATATAATGGGTGCAAGACAGTTTTGCACAAGCGGAATACTCGGGTTAAACTTGACGAGCCTAGCATGTACGGACATGGCCTCGGAACACTGGAGACCGAAAGGTCGAACGTGAATCATATAGTAGATATGATCAACATAGAGATGTTCATGATTGATGACTACTCCATCTCACGTGATGATCGGACATGGTTTAGTTGATTTGGATCACGTATCACTTAGATGACCTGAGGGATGTCTATCTAAGTGGTAGTTCTTATGTAATATGATTAATTGAACTTAATTTATCATGAACTTAGTCTTGATAGTTTTTTCATATCTATGTTGTAGATCAATGGCCCGTGCTACCGTTCCCTTGAATTTTAATGCGTCCCTAGAGAAAGCTAAGTTGAAAGATGATGGTAGCAACTACACGGATTGGGTCCGTAACTAGAGGATTATCCTCATTGCTGCACAAAAGAATTATGTCCTTGTCGCTAGGTGAAAGGCCTACTATGGGAGCAGATGCTGATGTTATGAACGTGTGGCAAGCTCGGTCTGATGACTACTCGACAGCTCAGTGTGCCATGCTTTACGGCTCAGAATCGGGAATTCAAAGACGTTTTGAATATCATGGACCATATAAGATGTTCCCAGAGTTGAAGTTAATATTTCAAGCAAATGCCCGAGTTGAGAGATATGAAGTCTCCAACAAGTTCTATAGCTTCAAGATGGAGGAGAACAGTTCTGTCAGTGAACACATACTCAGAATTTCTGGATATCATAACAACTTGACTCGGCTAGGAGTTAATCTTCCAGATGATTTTGTCATTGACAGAGTTCTCCAATCACTGCCACCAAGCTACAAAGGCTTCCTGATGAACTATAATATGCAAGGGATGGAGAAGACTATTCCCCAGTTCTTTGCAATGCTCAAAGCTGCGGAGGTAGAAATCAAGAAGGAGCATCAAGTGTTGATGGTTATCAAGTACACTAGTTTCAAGAAAAAGGCAAGGGAAATAAGGGGAACTTCAAGAAGAATGTCAAGTAAGTTGCCACTACCGGGAAGAAGCCCAAAGCTGGATCCAAGCTTGAAACTAAGTGCTTCTACTGCAAAGGTACTGGTCACTGGAAGCGGAAATGCCCCAAGTATTTGGCTGATAAGAAGGATGGAAAAGTGAACAAAGGTATATTTGATATACATGTTATACCTTATTAATGCTCGCAGTAGTGCCTGGGTTTTTGATACCGGTTTGGTTTCTCATATTTGTAACTCGAAACAGGGACTACGTGTTAAACTAAGATTGACTAAGAACAAGGTGACGATGCACGTCGAGTATGGTTCCAAAGTCGATGTGATCGTCGTCGGCACGCTACCTCTACATCTACCTTCGGGATTAGTTTTAGACCTGAATAATTGGTATTTGGTGCCAGCGTTGAGCATGAACATTATATCTGGATCTTGTTTAGTGTGAGACGGTTATTCATTTAAATCAGAGAATAATGGTCGTTCTATTTATATGAGTAATATCTTTTATGGTCATGCACCCTTGAAGAGTGGTCTATTTTTGTTGAATATCGATTGTGGTGATACACATATTCATAATATTGATGCCAAAAGATGCAAAGTTGATAATGATAGTGCAACATATTTATGGCACTGCCGTTTAGGTAATATTGGGGAAAAGCGCATGAAGAAACTCCATGCAGTTGGAATTTTGGAATCACTTGATTATGAATCATTTGATACATGCGAACCATGCCTCATGGAGAAGATGACTAAACCTCTGTTCTCCTGAACAATGGAGTGAGCCGATGACTTATTGGAAATAATACATACCAATGTATGAGGTCCGATGAGTGTTGAGGCTCGCGATGGGTATTGTTATTTTCTGACCTTCACAGATGATTTGAGCATATATGGGTATATCTACTTAATGAAACACAAGTCTAAAACATTTGAAAAGTTCAAAGAATTCCAGAGTGAAGTGGACAATCATCGTAACAAGAAAATAAAGTTTCTACGATCTGATCGCGGAGGTTAATATTTGAGTTACGAGTTTGGCCTTCATCTAAAACAATGTGGAATAGTTTCACAACTCACGCCAGCTGGAACACCACAGCGAAATGGTGTGTCCGAATGTCGTAACCATACTTTATTAGATATGGCGCAATCTATGATGTCTCTTACCGATCTTCCACTAAAGTTTTGGGGTTATGCATTAGAGACAGCTGCATTCACGTTAAATAGGGCACCATCAAAATCCATTGAGACTACGCCGTAGGAACTGTGGTTTGGCAATAAACCTAAGATGTCGTTTCTTAAAGTTTGAGGATGTGATTCTTATGTCAAAAGGATTCAGCCTGATAAGCTCGAACCCAAATCGAAGAAGTGCCTCTTCATAGGATACCCTAAGGAAACAATTGTGTGCACCTTCTACCATAGATCCGAAACCAACATCTTTGTTGGCAAGAATGGAACCTTTCTAGAGAAGGAGTTTCTCGGGAGGAAAGTAGAACTTGATGAGGTAATTGTAACTTCTCTAAATTTGGAAAGTAGCTCATCCAAGAAATCCGTTCCCGCGATGCCTACACCAACTAGAGAGAAGCTAATAATAATGATCATGAAACTTCAGATCAAGTTACTACTGAACCTCGTAGGTCAACCAGAGCATGATCCACACCAGAGTGGTACGGCAATCCTGTTCTGGAAGTCATGTTTCTTGACCATGACGAACCTACAAACTATGATGAAGCTATGATGAGCCCAGATTCCGATAAATAGCTTGATGCCATTAAATATGAGATACGATCCATGTCTGAGAACAAAGTGTGAATTTGGTCGATTTGCCCGATGATCAGTGACCCATAGAAAATAAATGGATCTTCAGGAAGAAGACTGGCGTTGATGGTAATGTTACTGTCTCTAAATCTCGAGTTGTCGCAAAAGGTTTTTGACAAGTTCAAGGAGTTGACTACGATGAAACTTTCTCACCTGTAGCGATGCTTAAGTCTGTCCGAATCATGTTAGCAATTGCTGCATTTTATGATTAGGAAATCTAGGAAATGAACGTCAAAATTGCATTTCTTAATGGATTTCTTAAATAAGAGTTGTATATGATGCAACCAAAAGGTTTTGTTGATCCTAAAGGTGCTAACAAAGTGTGCAAGCTCCAGCGATTCATTTATGGACTGGTGCAAGCATATCGGAGTTGGCATATATGCTTTCATGAGGTGATCAAAGCATATGGTTTTATATAGACTTTCGGAGAAGCCTGTATTTACAAGAAAGTGAGTGGGAGCTCTGTAGCATTTCTAATATTATGTGTGGATGACATATTGTTGATTGGAAATGATATAGAATTTCTGCATTGCATAAAAGGATACTTGAATAAAAGTTTTTCAATGAAATACCTCGGTAAGCTGCTTATATATTAGGCATCAAGATCAATAGAGATAGATCAATACGCTTAACAGGAATTTCACAAAGCACATACCTTGATAAAATTTTGAAGAAGTTCAAAATGGATCAGTCAAAGAAAGGGTTCTTGCCTGTGTTACAAGGTGTGAAATTGAGTCAGACTCAATGCCCGACCACTGCAGAAGATAGAGAGAAAATGAAAGTCATTCCCTATACCTCAGCCATAGGTTTTATCATGTATGCTATGCTGTGTACCATACATGATGTGTGCCTTGCTATAAGTTTAGCAGGGAGGTACCAAAGTAATCCAGGAGTGGATCACTGGACAGCGGTCAAGAACATCCTGAAGTACCTGAAAAGGACTAAGGATATGTTTCTCGTTTATGGAGGTAATAAAGAGCTCATCTTAAATAGTTACGTCGATGCTAGCTTTGACACTGATCTGGATGACTGTAAGTCACAAACCGGATACATATTTATATTGAATGGTGGAGCTGTCAATTGGTGCAGTTCCAAGCAGAGCGTCGTGGCGGGATCTACGTGTGAAGCGGAGTATATAGCTGCTTTCGAAGCAGCAAATGAAGGAGTCAGGATGAAGGAGTGCATAACCGATCTAGGTGTAATACCTAGTGCATCGGGTCCAATGAAAATCTTTTGTGACAATACTGGAGCAATTGCCTTAGCGAAGGAATCCAGATTTCACAAAAAGACGCTTCAACTCCATCCGTGATCTAGTCAAGGAGGGGGACATTGAGATTTGCAAAATACATATGGATCTTAATGTAGCAGACTCGTTGACTAAGCCTTTTCCACGAGCAAAACATGATCAGTGCCAAGACTCCATGGATGTTTGAATCATTACAATGTAATGTAGATTATTAACTCTAGTGCAAGTGGGAGACTGGAGGTAATATGCCCTAAAGGCAATAATAAAGTTGTTATTTTATATTTCCTTACTTCATGATAAATGTTTATTATTCATGCTAGAATTGTATTAACCGGGAACTTGATACATGTGTGAATACATAGATAAAATACTGTGTCCCCAGTAAGCCTCTACTAGACTAGCTCGTTAACCAAAAATGGTTAAATTTCCTAACCATAGACATGTGTTGTCATTTGATGAACGGGATCATATCATTAGTAGAATGATGTGCTGGACTATACCCATTCATTAGCTTAGCATTATGATCGGTCAGTTTTATTGCTATTGCTTTCCTCATGACAAATAGATATTCCTCCGACCATGAGATTATGCAACTCCCGGATACCGGAGGAATGTCTTGTGTGCTATCAAACATCACAACATAACTGGGTGATTATAAAGATGCTCTTCAGGTATCTCTGAAGGTGTTTGTTGGTTGGTATAGATCGAGATTAGGATTTGTCACTCTGAATATCGGAGAGGTATCTCTGGGCCCTCTCGGTAATGCACATCAAAAGAAGCCTTGCAAGCAAAGTGTATAATGAGTTAGTTGCAAGATGATGCATTATGGAAGGAGTAAAGAGACTTGCTGGTAATGAGATTGAACTAGGTATGAAGATACCGACAATCGAATCTCGGGTAAGTAACATACCGATGACAAAGGGAATAACGTATGTTGTCATAACGGTTCGACCGATAAAGATCTTTGTAGACTATGTGGGAGCCAATATGAGCATCCAGGTTCTGCTATTGTTTATTGACCGTAGAGGTGTCTCAGTCATGTCTACATAGTTCTTGAACCCGTAGGGTCCGCGCGCTTAACGTTCAATGACGATTTTGTATTATATGAGTTATGTGATTTGGTGAGCGAATGTTGTTTGAAGTCCCGGATGAGATCGCGAACATGACAAGGAGTCTCGAAATGGTCGAGAGGTAAAGTTTGATATATAGGATGATAGTATTCGGACACCGGAAGTGTTCCGGAGGGTACCGGGTACATATCGGGTCACCGGAAGGGGTTGCTGTGCCCCCCATATGGGCCAAACCATAGGAGGAAGGAAAGAGGGAAAGAGAGAAGGAAGGGGAGGGATTCGGCCTCCCCCTTCTGTCTCTCCTCTCTCCTCCTTCCTTCCCCCTCCGGAAAATATGGTAACGGGGGTGAATTGGACTAGGGCCCCAAGTAGGATTCCTCCTACTTGGGGCGCCCCAAGGCTGCTCGCCTCCCCCTCCCACCTATATATACATGGGGAGGGAGCGCCTAGAATACACACCAACAATCGTTAGTTGTGTGCTGTGCCCCCTCAATAGTTTACGCCTCTGGTCATATCTTCATAGTTCTTAGGCGAAGCCCTGCGCGGATCACTTCACCATCACCGTCACCACATCGTCATGCTGTCGGAACTCATCTACTTCCTCGACACTCTGTTGGATCAAGAGTTCGAGGGACGTCATCAAGCTGAATGTGTGCAGAACTCGGAGGTGTCGTACGTTCGGTGCTGGATCAGTCGGAATGATAAGAAGTTCGACTACATCAACCGCGTTGTGAAACGCTTCCACTTTCGGTCTGCGAGGGTATGTAGACACAGTCTCTCCCTCTCGTTGCTATGCATCTCCTATATAGATCTTATGTGAGCATAGGAATTTTTTTGAAGTTGCATGCTACGTTTCCCAACAGATACTAGCCATAGATTCATCAAAATAAGCAAACAACACATAGAAAACAAAATCTGTCAGAAACAGAACAGTTTGTAGTTATTTAAAATTTCGTATACTTCTATAACTCCAAAAATTCAGAAAAATTCAGAAATTTAGGAAATTTGTATAACAATCTTGTGTAAATAATTCAGATCAAAAGCATGTTTCTGTGATTTTTTAATTTTCTGGCAATGAGTGCAAAAGTTTCTGTTTTTCAGCAAGATCAAATAAAATATCACCGTAGACCATCCCAAAGGTCTTACTTGGCTCAAACACTAATTAAAACACCAAAACACAAAGTTATCACCGTAGACCATCCCAAAGGTCTTACTTGGCTCAAACACTAGTTAAAACACCAAAACACAATTATAACAGAGGTAATAATGTGTATTTATTGAAAAACAGAACCAAAAACAAAAAAATGTAAAAATAAAATTGGGTTTCTCCCAACAAAAGCTATTATTTAATGCTCCTAGCTAGGCATAAAACATAGATCTAGGTATTGTCATCTTTGGTATGCAAACCATAAGTAGCCCTCATAATAGATTCATATGACAACTTAATTTTCTTTCTTAGGAAGTGTTCCATGCCCTTCCTTAACCGAAATTGAAATCTATTGTTTTCTTCTTTCATATCAATAATTGCACCAATCGTTATAAGGAAAGGTCTACCAAGAATAATAGGACATGTAGGGTTGCAATCTATATCAAGCACAATAAAATCTTCGGGCACATAATTCCTATTTGCAACAATGAGAACATCATTAATTCTTCCCATAGGTTTCTTAATAGTGAAATCTGCTAGATGCAAATTCAAAGAACAATCATCAAATTCGTGTAAACCTAGCACATCACATAAAGTTTTTGGAATCATGGAAACGCTAGCAACCAAATCACACAAAGCATTGTTGGGGAACGTTGCATGCAATTCAAAAAAATCCTACGATTACGGAAGATCTATCTAGGAGATGCATAGCAACGAGAGGGGGAGAGTGTGTCCACGTACCCTCGTAAACCGAAAGCGGAAGCGTTAGTTAACGTGGTTGATGTAGTCGAACGTCTTCACGATCGAACCGATCCAAGTACCGAACATACGGCACCTCTGTGTTCAGCACACATTCAGCTTGATGACGTCCCTAGAACTCTTGATCCAGTAGAAGGTCGAGCGAGAGTTCCGTCAGCGCGACGGCATGGTGGCGGTGTTAATGATGTGATCCACATAGGGCTTCGCCTAGGCACTATGACGCTATGACCAAAGGATTAAACTGTGAAGGGGGGCACTGCACACGGCAAAGAGAACAACAAATTTCCTTTTGGGTGTCCCCTGCCCCCGTATATAAAGTAGGAGGGGAGGAGGCGGCCAGCCATGGGGCGCACCAAGTGTGGGGAGTCCTACTAAGACTCCCTAGTCATAGTAGGATTCCCCTTTCCTTTTCGAAGAAGGGGAGAAGGGGAAGAGGTGGAGGACAAGAATGAAAGGGGGGCCGCGCCACCCACCCCTAGTCCAATTCGGTTTGGGATGGGGGGTGCGCGCCTCCACCTGGCTGTTGCCTCCTCTCTTCCACTAAGGCTCATAAAGTTCCAATAGTCCCCGGGGGGAGGGGGGTCCGGTAACCTCCCGGTACTCCGAAATTTATCCGATACTTCACGAAACCATTCCGGTGTCCGAATGTAACCTTCCAATATATCAATCTTTACCTCTCGACCATTTCGAGACTCCTCGTCATGTCCGTGATCTTATCCGGGACTCCGAACAACCTTCGGTCATCAAAAACACATAACTCATAATACAAATCATCATCGAACGTTAAGCGTGCGGACCCTACAGGTTCGAGGACTATGTAGACATGATTGAGACACATCTCCGATCAATAACCAATAGCAGAACCTGGATTCTCATATTGGCTCCTACATATTCTACAAAGGTCTTTATCGGTCAAACCAAACAACAACATACATTGTTCCCTTTGTCATCGGCATGTTACTTGCCCGAGATTCGATCGTCGGTATCTTCATAACTAGTTCAGTCTCATTACCGCCAAGTCTCTTTACTCGTTCTGTAATGCATCATCCCGTAACGAACTCATTAGTCACATTGCTTGCAAGGCTTATAGTGATGAGCATTACCGAGAGGGCCCAGAGATACCTCTCTGATACACGTAGTGAAAAATCCTAATCTCGATCTATGCCAACCCAAAAAACACCTTCGGAGACACCTGTAGAGCATCTTTATAATCACCCAGTTATGTTGTGATGTTTGATAGCACACAAGGTGTTCCTCTGGCATTCGGGAGTTGCATAATCTCATAGTCAGAGGAACATGTATAAGTCATGAAGAAAGCAATAGCAATGAAACTTAACGATCATTATGCTAAGCTAACAGATGTGTCTTGTCCATCACATCATTCACTAATGATATGATCCCATTCATCAAATGACAACACATGTTTATGGTCAGGATACATAACCATCTTTGATTAACGAGCTAGTCAAGTAGAGCCATACTAGGGACACTTTGTTTTGTCTATGCATTCACACATGTACTAAGTTTCTGGTTAATACAATTCTAGCATGAATAATAAACATTTATCATGATATAAGGAAATATAAATAACAACTTTATTATTGCCTCTAGGGCATATTTCCTTCAGTCTCCCACTTGCACTAGAGTCAATAATCTAGTTCACATAGCTATGTGATTTAACACCAATAGTTCAGATCTGTATGTGATCACCATGTGACCAACACCCAAAGGGTTTACTAGAGTCAATAATCTAGTTCACATTGCTATGTGATTAGCACCCAAAGAGTACTAAGGTGTGATCATGTTTTACTCGTGAGAGAAGTTTAGTCAACGAGTCTGATACATTCAGAGCCGTATGTATTTTGCTAATTTTCTATGTCTACAATGCTCTGCATGGAGCTACTCTAGCTAATTGCTCCCACTTTCAATATGTATCCAGATTGGGACTCAGAGTCATCTGGATCAGTGTAAAAGCTTGCATCGACGTAACTCTTTACGGTGAACACTTTATCACTTCCATAACCCAGAAATATTTCCTTCGTCCTCTAAGGATAATTTTGACCGATGTCTAGTGATTTACTCTTGGATCACTATTGTACCCCCTTGCCAAACTCATTGGCAAGGCACACAATAGTTCTGGTACACGGCATGGCATACTTTATAGAACGTATGACTGAGGCATAGGGAATGACTTTCATTCTCTCTCTATCTTCTGTTGTGGTCGGGCTTTCAGTCTTACTCAATTTTACACCTTGTAATACAGGCTAGAACTCCTTCTTTGACTGTTCCATTTTGAACTACTTCAAAATCTTGTCAAGGTATGTACTCATTGACAAATCTTATCAAGTGTCTTAACCTATCTCTAAAGATCTTGATGCCCAATATGTAATCAACTTCGTCGAGGTCTTCCTTTGAAAAACTCCTTTCAAACTCTCCTTTATGCTTTCCAGAAAATTCTACATCATTTCCGATCAACATTATGTCATTCACATATACTTATCAGAAAGGCTGTAGTGCTCCCACTCACTTTCTTGTAAATACAGGCTTCACCGCAAGTCAGTATAAAACTATATGCTTTGATCAACTCATCAAAGTGTATATTCCAACACTGAGAAGTTTGCACCAGTCCATAGATGGATCATTGGAGCTTGCACACCTTGTTAGCACCCTTAGGATCAACAAAACCTTCTGGTTGCATCATATACAACTTTTGTTAGAGATATCCATTTAAGGAATGCAGTTTTGATATCCATTTGCCAGATTTCATAAAATGTGGCAATTGCTAACATGATTCGGACGGACTTAAGCATCGCTGCGGTTTAGAAATGTCATTGTAGTCAACACCTTGAACTTGTCGAAAACCTTTTTGTGACTAGTCGAGCTTTGTAGATAGTAACACTACCATCAGCGTCCGTCTTCCTCTTGAAGATCCATTTATTCTCAATGGCTTACCAATCATCGGGAAGTCCACCAAAGTCCACACTTTTGTCCTTATACATGGATCCTATCTCAGATTTTTCATGGCCTCAAGCCATCTGTCGGAATCTGGGCTCATCATAGCTTCTTCATAGTTCATAGGTTTGTCATGGTCAAGTAACATGACTTCCAGAACATGATTACTGTACCACTATGGTGCGGATCATGCTCTATTTGATCTACGAGGTTCTGTAGCAACTTGATCTGAAGTTTCATGATCTTTATAATTAGCTTCCTCTCCAGTTGGTGTAGGCATCACGAGAACAGATTTCTCAGATGAGCGAATTTCCAAATTGAGAGTAGGTACAATTACCTCATCAAGTTCTACTTTCCTCCCACTCACTTCTTTTGAGAGAAACTCCATCTCTAGAAATGTTCCGTTCTTAGCAACAAAAATCTTGCCTTCGGACTTGTGATAGAAGGTGTACCCAATTGTCTCCTTAGGGTATCCTATGAAGATGCACTTCTCCGATTCGGGTTCGAGCTTATCAGGCTGAAGCCTTTTGACATAAGCATCACATCCCCAAACTTTAAGAAATGATAGCTTTGGTTTGTTGCCAAACCACAGTTCATACGGTGTCGTCTCAACGGACTTTGACGGTGCCCTATTTATTGTGAATGCAGCTATCTCTAATGCATAACCCCAAAACGATAGTGATAAATTGGTAAGAGACATCATAGGTCGCACCATATCTACTAAAGTGCAGTTACGATGTTCAGACACACCATTACGCTGTGGTGTTCTAGGTGGCGTGACTTGTGAAACTATTCCACATTGTTTTAAATGAAGGCCAAACTCGTAACTCAAATATTCATCTCCACGATCAGATCGTAGAAACTTTATTTTCTTGTTAAGATGATCCTTCACTTCACTATGAAATTCTTTGAACTTCTCAAATGTTTCAGACTTGTGTTTCATTAAGTAGATATACCCAAATATGCTCAAATCATCTGTGAAGGTCCGAAAATAATGATACCTGCCACGAGCCTCAACACTCATCGGACCATATACATCGGTATGTATTATTTCCAACAAGTCATTAGCTCGTTCCATTGTTCCGGAGAATGGAGTTTTAGTCATCTTCCCCATGATGCACGGTTTGCAAGTATCAAATGATTCATAATCAAGTGATTCAAAAAGTCCATCTGCATGGAGTTTCTTCATACGCTTTACACCGATATGACCTAAACGGCAGTGCCATAGATATGTTGCACTATCATTATCAACTTTGCATCTTCTGGCATCGATATTATGAATATGTGTATTACTACGATTGAGATTCCATAAACCATTAACATTGGGTGTATGACCATAGAAGGTTTTATTCATATAAACAAAATAACAATTATTCTTTGTCTTAAATGAATAACCCTACTGCAATAAACATGATCTAATCATATTTATGCTCAACGCAATCATCAAATAACATTTATTTAGGTTCAACACTAATCCTGAAAGTATAGGGAGTGTGCGATGATGATCATATCAATCTTGGAACCACTTCCAACACACGTCATCACTTCACCCTCAACTAGTCTCTATTTATTCTGCAACTCCTGTTTCGAGTTACTAATATTAGCAACCGAACAAGTATCAAATACCCAGGGGTTACTACGAGCACTAGTAAGGTACACATCAATAAAATGTATATCAAATATACCTTTGTTCACTTTGCCATGCTTCTTATCCACCAAATATTTGGGGTAGTTCCGCTTCCAGTGACCATTTCCTTTGCAGTAGAAGCACTCAATTTCTGGCTTAGGTCCAGCTTTGGGTTTATATCCGTGAGTGACAACTTGCTTGCCATTCTTCTTGAAATTCCCTTTCTTTCTCTTTGCCCTTTTCTTGAAACTACTGGTCTTGTTTAATCATCAACACTTGATGTTTTTTCTTGATTTCTACCTTCGTCGATTTCAGCATTACGAAGAGCTCGGGAATTGCTTTTGTCATCCCTTGCATATTATAGTTCATCACAAAGTTCCAGTAACTTGATAATGGTGACTGGAGAACTCTGCCAATCACTATCTTATATGGAAGATTAACTCCCACTTGATTCAAGCGATTGTAGTACCCAGACATTCTGAGCACATGCTCACTAGCTGAGCTATTATCCTCCATCTTTTAGGCGAAGTACTTGTCAGAGGTCTCATACCTCTCGACACGGGCATGAGCCTGGAATACCAATTTCAGCTCTTGGAACATCTCATATGCTCCATGGCATTCAAAACATTTTTGAAGTCCCGGTTCTAAGCCATAAAGCATGGTGCACTAAACTATCAAGTAGTCATCATATAAAGCTAGCTAAACGTTCATAACGTCTGCATCTGCTCCTGCAATAGGTCTGTCACCTAGCGGTGCATCAAGGACATAATTCTTCTGTGCAACAATGAGGATAAACCTCATATCAGGACCCAGTCTGCATCATTGCTACTATCATCTTTCAACTTAGTTTTATCTAGGAACATATCAAAAAACATAGGGAAGCTACAATGCGAGCTATTGATTTACAACATAATTTGCAAATACTATCAAGACTAAGTTCATGATAAATTAAGTTCAATTAATCATATTACTTAAGAACTCCCACTTAGATAGACATCCCTCAGGTCATCTAAATGATACGTGATCCAAATCAACTAAACCATATCCGATCATCACATGAGATGGAGTAGTCATCAATGGTGAACATCTCTAAGTTGATCATATCCACTATATGATTCATGTTCGACCTTTCGGTCTCCACTGTTCCGAGGCCATATCTATCTATGCTAGGCTTGTCAAGTTTAACCCGAGTATTCTGCACATGCAAAACTGGCTTGCACCCATTGTATGTGAACGTAGAGCTTATCACACCCGATCATCACGTGGTGTCTCAGCACGAAGAACTTTCACAATGGTGCATACTCGGGGAGAACACTTATACATTGAAATTTAGTAAGGGATCATCTTATAATGCTACTGTCGTACTAAGCAAAATAGGATGCATAAATAAACATCACATGCAATCAAAGTATATGACATGATATGGCCATCATCATCTTGTGCCTTTGATATCCATCTCCAAAGCACCGTCATGATCTCCATTGTCACCGGCTTGATGTTGGAAATATGCCCTAGAGGCAATAATAAAATGGTTATTATTATATTTCCTTGTTCATGATAATTGTCTATTGTTCATGCTATAATTGTAGTAACTGGAAATCGTAATACATGTGTGAATACATAGACCGCGACATGTCCCTAGTGAGCCTCTAGTTGACTAGCTCATTGATCAATAGATGATTATGGTTTCCTGACCATGGACATTGTATGTCATTGATAACGGGATCACATCATTAGGAGAATGATGTGATGGACAAGACCCAATCCTAGGCATAGCACATGATCATTTAGTTTGTTTGCTAAGAGCTTTTCTAATGTCAACTATCATTTCCTTAGACCATGAGATTGTGCAACTCCCGGATACCGTAGGAATGCTTAGGGTGTACCAAACGTCACAACGTAACTGGGTGGCTATAAAGGTGCACTACAGGTATCTCCGAAAGTGTCTGTTGGGTTGGCACGAATTGAGACTGGGATTTGTCACTCCGTATGACGGAGAGGTATCTTTGGTCCCACTCAGTAATGCATCATCGTAATGAGCTCAATGTGACTAAGTAGTTAGTCACAGGATCATGCATGACGGAACGAGTAAAGTGACTTGCCGGTAATGAGATTGAACGAGGTATTGGGATACCGATGATCGAATCTCGGGCAAGTAACATACGGGTGGACAAAGGGAATTGTATGCAGGATTGATTGAATCCCCGACATCGTGGTTCATCCGATGAGATCATAGTGGAACATGTGGGAGCCAATATGGGTATCCAGATCCCGTTATTGGTTATTGGCCGGAGAGGTGTCTCGGTCATGTCTGCATGGTTACCGAACCCTTAGGAAATAGTATGTGGTTACCGAAGGTTGTTCGGAGTCCCGGATGAGATCTCGGACATGACGAGGAACTCCGGAATGGTCCGGAGGTGAAGATCGATATATTCGATGAAGGGTATTGGAGTCCGGAATTGTTCCGGGGGTACCGGGTGAGGACCAATGTGTCCTAAAGGGGTTTCGGAGGCCCCGGCAAGCGTTGGGGGGCCTTATGGGCCAAGGGGAGGGGGCACATCAGGCCACTAAGGGGCTGAGCGCCCTCCCACCCCATCTCACGTAACTTGGAGAGGTGGGGGCACCTCCCCTAGGGCAGCCACCCCTCCCGGCTTGGGGGCAAGTTTCCTAGGGGTGGGGGCGCCCAAACCCATCTAGGGTTTCCCCTGTGGCAGCCGCCCCTCCCCTAGGGAAACCCTAGGCGCCTCCTCCTCCCCCTTCCCCCTATATATAGTGACGGAGAGAGAGGTTAGCCGCACTCCTTCCCTGGCGCAGCCCTCTCCCTCCTCCAACACCTCCTCCTCCTCCGTAGTGCTTGGCGAAGCCCTGCTGGAGAAACAAAAGCTCCACCACCACGCCGTCGTGCTGTCGGAGCTCTCCCTCAACTTCTCCTCTCCCCTTGCTGGATCAAGAAGGAGGAGACGTCCCCGGGCTGTACGTGTGTTGAACGCGGAGCGCCGTCTGTTCGACGCTAGATCGGATCTTCCGCAATTTGAATCGCCGCGAATAGGACTCCATCAACCGCATTCTTGTAACGCTTCTGCTTAGAAATCTTCAAGGGTATGAAGATGCACTCCCTTCTCTCTCTCGTTGCTAGCATCTCCTAGATTGATCTTGGTTACACGTAGGAAAATTTTGAATTATTGCTACGTTCCCCAACAATGGCATCATGAGCTAGGTCTATTGCGTAGATTCTATGCACAAGTAGACCACAAGTAGTTGTGGGTGTTGGTTTGTTCAATTTGCTTACCGTTACTAGTCCTATCTTGTTTTGGCGGTATTGTGGGATGAAGCGGCCCGGACCAACCTTACACGTACACTTACGTGAGATAGGTTCCACCGACTGACATGCACTTGTTGCATAAAGGTGGCTAGCAGGTGCCAGTCTCTCCCACTTTAGTCGGATCGGATTCGATGAAAAGGGTCCTTATGAAGGGTAAATAGCAATTGGCATATCACCGTTGTGGCTTTTGCGTAGGTAAGAAACGTTCTTCCTAGAAACCCATAGCAGCCACGTAAAACATGGAACAACAATTAGAGGACGTCTAACTTGTTTTTGCAGGGTATGCTATGTGATGTCATATGGCCAAAAGGATGTGATGAATGATATATGTGATGTATGAGATTAATCATGTTCTTTTAATAGGAATCACGATTTGCATTTCGATGAGTATGACAACCGGCAGGAGCCATAGAAGTTTCTTAATTTATTCTATGACCTACGTGTCAATGAGAATGCCATGTAATTACTTTACTTTATTGCTAACCGTTAGCTATAGTAGTAGAAGTAATAGTTGGAGAGACAACTTCATGAAGACACGATGATGGAGATCATGGTGTCATGCCGGTGATGAAGGTGATCATGTCGCGCCTCAAAGATGGAGATCAAAGGCGCAAGATGATATTGGCCATATCATGTCACTTTATGATTTGCATGTGATGTTTGTCATGTTTACATCTTATTTGCTTAGAACGATGGTAGCATAAATAATATGATCCCTCATTAAAAAAATCAAGAAAGTGTTCCCCCTAACTATGCACCATTGTGAAAGTTCGTTGTTTTGAAGCACCACGTGATGATCGGGTGTGATAGATTCTAACCTTCGCATACAACAGGTGTAAGCCAGATTTACACATGCAAAACACGTAGGTTGACTTGACGAGCCTAGCATGTACAGACATGGCCTCGAAACACAAGAGACCAAAAGGTCGAACATGAGTCATATAGTAGATACGATCAACATGAAGATGTTCACCGATGATGACTAGTCCGTCTCACATGATGATCGGACATGGCCTAGTTAACTCGGATCATGTATCACTTAGATGACTAGAGGGATGTCTATCTAAGTGGGAGTTCATTAAATAATTTGATTAGATGAACTTAATTATCATGAACATAGTCAAAAGGTCTTTACAAATTATGACATAGCTTACTCTTTAGATATGTTCTAGAGAAAATATAGTTGAAAGTTGACAGTAGCAATTATGCGGACTGGGTCCATAAACTAAGGATTGTCCTCATTGCTGCGCAGACGGATTATGTCCTTAATGCACCGCTCGGTGTGCTGAACCTCGAGCGTCGTTTGTGGATGTTGCGAACATCTGACATACACGTTTTGATGACTACGTGATAGTGCAGTGCCTAATGTTAAATAGTTTAGAATTGAGGCGCCGAAGACATTTTTTGAAACGTCGCAGAACATATGAGATGTTCCGATAATTGAAATTGGGATTTCAGGCTCGTGCCGGCATCAAGAGGTATGAGACCTCCGACAATTTTCTTAGCCTGCAAACTAAGGGAGAAAATCTCAATCGTTGAGCATGTGCTCAGATTGCTGAGTACTACAATCGCTTGAATCGAGTGGGAGTTAATCTTCCAGTTGAGATAGTGATGGTTCTCCAAAGTCACTATCACCAAGCTACTAGAGCTTCGTGATGAACTATAACATCTCAGGGATAGACATGATGATCCTTGAGCCCTTCGTGTTGTTTGACATCGCGAAAGTAGAAATCAAGTAGGAGCATCAATTATTGATGGTTAGTAAAACCACTAGTTTCAAGAAGGGCAAGGGCAAGAAAGGGATACTTCATGAAAAGGCAAATTAGTTGTTGCTCTAGTAAAGAAGCCCAAGGTTGAACCCAAACCCGAGACTAAGTGCTTCTGTAATGAGGGGAAAGGTCACTGAAGCAGAACTACCCTAGATACTTGGTAGATGAGAAGGCTGGCAAGGTCGACAAAAGTATATTGGATATACATTATATTAATGTGCACTTTACTAGTACTCCTAGTAGCACCAGGGTATTAGATAATGGTTCGGTTGCTAAGTGTTAGTAACTCGAAATAAAAGGCTACGAAATAAACGGATACTAGCCAAAGGTGAGATGGCGATATGTGTTGGAAGTCTTTCCAAGGTTGATGTGATCAAACATCGTACGCTCCCTCTACCATCGGGATTGCTGCTAAAACTAAATAATTGTTATTTGGTGTTTGCATTGAGCATAGACTTCCAAGACGTTTAGCATTAAGCATAGACGCTCCTTCACACCTCTTGACGTGGGCACGAGCCTAAAATCCCAATTTCAGCTCTTGGAACATCTCATATGTTCCGTGACGTTTCAAAATGTCTTCGCTGCCTCCATTCTAAACCGTTTAACATTACGCACTGAACTATCACGTAGTCATGAAAACATGTATGTTAGATGTTCGCAACATCCACACACAACGCTCGAGGTTCAGCACGCCGAGCGGTGCATTAAGGACATAATCCTTCTGCGCAGCAATGAGGACAATCCTCAGTTTACGGATCCAGTCCGCATAATTGCTACTATCAACTTTCAACTAAATTTTCTTTAGGAACATATCTTAAAAAGTAGAACTAAAGCGAAAGCTACGACATAATTTGCAAAGACCTTTTGACTATGTTCATGATAATTAAGTTCATCTGATTATTTAATGAACTCCCACTTAGATAGACATCCCTCTAGTCATCCAAGTGATACATGATCCGAGTCAACTAGGCCATGTCCGATCATCATGTGAGACGGACTAGTAGTCATCGGTGAGCATCTTCATGTTGATCGTAACTACTATACGACTCATGTTCGACCTTTCGATCTCTTGTGTTCCAAGGCCATGTCTGTACATGCTAGGCTCGTCAAGTCAACCTAAGTGTTTCACGTGTGTAAATCTGGCTTACACCCATTGTATGTGAACGTTAGAATCTATCACACCCGATCATCACGTGGTGCTTCGAAACAACGAACTTTCGCAATGGTGCACAGTTAGGGGGAACACTTTCTTGAAATTTTAGTGAGGGATCATCTTATTTATGCTACCGTCGTTATAAGCAAATAAGATGTAAACATGACAAACATCACATGCAAATCATAAAGTGACATGATATGGCCAATATCATTTTGTGCCTTTGATCTTCATCTTCGAGGCGCGACATGATTACCTTCGTCACCGGCATGACACCATGATCTCCATCATCATGATCCCGATCATCGTGTCTTCATGAAGTTGTCTCGCCAACTATTACTTCTACTACTATGGCTAACGGTTAGCAATAAAGTAAAGTAATTACATGGCGTTCACAATGACACGCAGGTCATACAATAAATTAAGACAACTACTATGGCTCCTGCCGGTTGTCATACTCATTGACATACAAGTCGTGATTCCTATTACAAGAACATGATCAATCTCATACATCACATATATCATTCATCACATTCTTTTGGCCATATCACATCACATAGCATACCCTGCAAAAACAAGTTAGACATCCTCTATGTTTTATGTGGCTACTAAGGGTTTCTAGCCAGAACGTTTCTTACCTACGCAAAAGCCACAACGGTTATATGACAATTGCTATTTACCCTTCATAAGGACCCTTTTCATCGAATCCGATCCGACTAAAGTGGGAGAGACTGTCACCCGCTAGCCACCTTAAGTGCATGTCAGTCGGTGGAACCTGTCTCACGTAAGAGTACGTGTAAGGTCGGTCTGGGCCGCTTCATCCCACAATGCCGCCGAATCAAGATACGACTAGTAACGTAAGCAAATTGAACAAATCATCACCCACAACTACTTTGTGTTCTACTCGTGCATAGAATCTACGCATAGACCTAGCTCTTGATGCCACTGTTGGGGAACGTAGCAATAATTCAAAATTTTCCTACGTGTCACCAAGATCAATCTAGGAGATACTAGAAACGAGAGAGAGAGAGGGAGTGCATCTTCATACCCTTGAAGATCGCTAAGTGGAATCATTACAAGAACGCGGTTGATGGAGTCGTACTCGCGGAGATTCAAATCGCGGAAGATCCGATCTAGCGCCTAATGGACTGCGCCTCCGTGTTCAACACACGTACAGCCCGGGGATGTCTCCTCCTTCTTGATCCAGCAAGGGGAGAGGAGAAGTTGAGGGAGAACTCCGACAGCACGACGGCGTGGTGGTGGTGGAGCTCGTGGTTCTCCAGCAGGGCTTCGCTAAGCACTACGGAGGAGGAAGATGTGTTGGAGGAGGAGAGGGCTGCGCCAGGGGAAGGGGTGCGGCTTCCCTCTCTCTCCCTCACTATATATAGGGGGAAGGGGTGGAGGAGGCTCCCTAGGGTTCCTAGGGGAGGGATGGCGGCCACATGGGAAACCCTAGATGGGTTTGGGCGCCCCCACCCCTAGGAAACATGCCCCCCAAGCCGGGAGGGGTGGATGCCCTAGGGGAGGCGCCCCCACCTCTCCACATTATGTGAGATGGGGTGGGAGGGGTGCACAACCCCTTAGTGTCCTGATGTGCCCCCTCCCCTTGGCCCATAAGGCCCCCAACGCTTGTCGGGGCCTCTGAAACACCTTTCGGTCACGCTGGTCGTCACCCGGTACTCCGAGAACAATTCCAGACTCCAATACCCTTCCTCCAATATATCGATCTTCACCTCCGAACCATCCCGGAGTTCCTCGTCATGTCCGGGATCTCATCCGGGACTCCGAACCCTTCGGTAACCACATACTATTTCCCATAACAACTCTAGCGTCACCGAACCTTAAGTGTGTAGAGACTACGGGTTCGAGAACCATGCAGACATGACTAAGACGTTCTCCAGCCAATAACCATCAGCGAGATCTGGATACCCATGTTGGCTCCCACATGTTCCACGATGATCTCATCGGATGAACCATGATGTCGGGGATTCAATCAATCCCGTATACAATTCCCTTTGTTCACCGGTATGTTACTTGCCCGAGATTTGATCGTCAGTATTCCAATACCTTGTTCAATCTAGTTACCCGCAAGTCTCTTTACTCGTTTCGTAACGCATGATCGCATGACTAACTCCTTACTCACATTGAGCTCATTATGATGATGCATTTCCGAGTGGGCCCAGAGATACCTCTCCGTCATATGGAGTGACAAATCCCAGTCTCGATTCGTGCCAACTCAACAGATACTTTCGGAGCTACCTGTAGTGCACCTTTATAGCCACCCAGTTACGTTGTGATGTTTGATACACCCAAAGCACTCCTACGGTATCCGGGAGTTGCACAATATCATGGTCTAAGGAAATGATACTTGACATTAGAAAAGCTCCAGCAAACGAACTACACAATCTTGTGCTATGCTTAGGATTGGGTCTTATCCTTCACATAATTCTCCTAATGATGTGATCCCGTTATCAATGACATCCAATGTCCATGGTTAGGAAACCATAACCATCTATTGATCCACGAGCCAGTCAACTAGAGGCTCACTAGGGACATGTTGTGGTCTATGTATTCACAAATGTATTACGTTTCTGGTTAATACAATTATAGCATGAACAATAGAGAATTATCATGAACAAGGAAATACGATAATAACCATTTTATTATTCCCTGGCGCACCTCTCTTCTTGACTTATACATGTTCCTCAGACTATGAGATTATGCAACTCCCGAATACCAGAGGAACGCCTTGTGTGCTATCAAACGTCACAACATAAATGGGTGATTATAAAGATGCTCTACAGGTGTCTCTGAAGGTGTTTGTTGGGTTGGCATAGATCGAGATTAGGATTTGTCACTTCGTGTATCGGAGAGGTATCTTTGGGCCCTCTCGGTAATACTCGTCATTATAAGCCTTGCAAGCATTGTGACTAATGACTTAGTTGCGAGATGAAGTATTACGGAACAAGTAAAGATACTTGCCGGTAACGAGATTGAACTAGGTATGATGATACCGACGATTGAATCTCGGGCAAATAACATACCGATGACAAAGGGAACAACGTATGTTGTTATGCCGTTTGACTGATAAATATCTTCATAGATATGTAGGAGCCAATATGAGCATCCAGGTTCTGCTATTGGTTATTGACCGGAGATGTGTCTCGGTCATGTCTACATAGTTCTCGAACCCGTAGGGTCCGCACGCTTAACGTTCGATGACAATTTATATTATGAGTTATGTGATTTGATGACCTAAGTTTGTTCGGAGTCCCGGATGAGATCATGGACATGAAGAGGAGTCTCAAAATGGTCGAGACATAAAGATTCATATATTGGAAGGTCGCAATACAAAAAAAGACACATCCGTGACATTTTGGGCTGAACGATTTTTTTCTGTCATACTTATGACACTTCTATGATGATAATTGTGACAAAACCCGGTATCATCATAGATGTGGTGGGGTCCTACTTCTATGACAAAAAATCAAGACAGAAAATGGGCTTTTCATCCTAGGCGGGCCGGAGACGCACCTGCATGACATTCTTTGGGCCGTCCATGACAGAAAAACCATGGTGGAAGCGAGGGCGAGGAAAATTTGGGGAGTTCCCGGTTACGGTGGGTGGTCGGGGGCCGAGCGATGCACATTTCTCTTGTACACGTACACGCGTCTGTGTGAGGCGTTGGTTCTAACTGAACCCGAGCGAGGCGTTGGGCTCTAACTGAACCCCAGCAATTGCACTGTAGGCTATGCGTTACTGAACCTGAGCGATCGATCGATGGCCGTTAACTGAACCCGATCGAGCGATTCCTTTGCTACTGCTGCTAACTGAAGCCGATCGATGCTGCCTCTGGATGAACAGTGAGCATTGCAGGGGGGTGGAAGAATAGTGAGCGGTGGGGGTGGATCAATAGGACCCCGTGGCGTTGCCTCTGGATGAACAGGACCCCCTGGAGGGCTGGATGAACAGGACGACCCCGTGGAGGGCTGGATGAATAGAAGATGGTGGAGGGGTGGATGAACAATAGCCCGTCGAGGGGTGGTTGAACAGGAGCCCGTGGAGAGGGGTGGTTGAACAGTAGCCGGTGGAGTAGTGCACGGTGGATGCTGGATGAACAGGAGCCCATGGATGAATAGTCGCAGGTGGAGGCTAGAGGAGGTCGGAGGTGGATAAACAGTAGTCTATGGAGGCTGGAGGAGGTTGACGGTGGAGATGAACTGTCGGGGATATACCCCGCGGTATGACCCAGACGGAGTTATAACCCGGCTGGTACTTGGTAAACCGACAGGAGTTAAGTCAGATGATAACCCGGCAGGAGTTAAGTCAGATGATAACCCGGCAGGAGTTAAGTCATATGATAACCCGGCAGGAAAGTCAGATGATAACCCGGCAGGAGTTAAGGCAGATGATAACTCAGGAGACAATCATAAACCGGCAGACCATCATAAACCGGCAGGCCATCATAAACCGGCAGACCATCATAAACCGGCACGAGTCATAACTCGGCAGAAAGTGATAACTGGGTTGCCAGGGGTTATGAAGCCCGAGACGTTATGAAGCCCAAGATGTTAAGAAGCCCATGAAGAGAAGTCCAAATAGTTAAGTCTTAAGTCCGAGTTGGACTCTACATGTAACCCGCCCCTTCAACTTATATAAGGAGGGGCAGGGCTCCCCAAAAAGGGACAAGCAACAAGAAACAATCTCTGGGGCTAGGCATAACTGGGAGAGCCGGTTTACGACAACTCCCTCGTGATGATCATAAGACCTAGCCTCAAACAGCATGTAGGGTTGTTACCGGATGATGTTTCCCAGGGCTCGAAGCTGTCTAAATCCTTGTATAGTGTTGCATTTCTCGATTTTGCTCAACCCCTCTCAAGATACCACATAGATACGTTGGCCTCACGACTAAATCCTCACACTAGGACATCTGCCATGACGATTCCACGACAGTTAGCATCCACCGTGGGGCTTGCGTACGGTGGTGTTGAGTTCTTGAAGGGATTTCTTCAGGGATCGAGAAACTCACATTGAGCCGGATGAAAAAGAGCCATCGCAGAAGATAACCTCGTTGACAAATAGTCAAGGCGACATATACAAGATATAAGATCAAGAGAAAGTTAAGGTTGCGTTTATCGATAATCCGTCGAGGCCGGGTGAATTTCTGTTGCCGCTGCAGGTTGAAGCCTCACATCTGAAATCAGTTGATACGAGGGACAAGTCGCCGAGACCTACACCGTCGTCCGTGTTCAAATTCAGATTCAGAGCATCGGCGTGATCCTCGGTTATGCTCATACAATGGCGCGTATAAAGTTTGATGGCAGCCACCCCGCATCCGACAGCTTCGGTGACTCGGCGCGAATGTTGTCGTAGATAAAAGTCAAAATCAATTGAAGGCAGTTGTGAAGGATTAGTACTAGGACTACTCCAAAACACAAGTTCCAAAGCAAGATCACTCTGTGGCTCACGTGGAAGGCATCTCCCATGAAATTTCACCTCCACGTATTAATCCCACGCGTGTGTGTATACTGAAGATAGCTTAGCAGAAGTTGCAGACCAAGGCAGTGGAAAAAGGAAAAAGAAGCCGGGGACTTGGAAGCGGTTTGCTGCCGCCATGTCGTGATCCGGCCGCCCACACCTCTGCCTCCTACTGTCGCTCCTGCTGGAATCTAATCTATTTTGGGACAGCCCAATAACTATTTCAGAAATTCCTAAATAAATCCTAGAGGCCCACTTAGCCCATTTGTGCAAGGCGAGGGATACTACTAATGTTTAGTCCCACATTGCTAGTTGAGTGGGAGTTTGACCTCCTTATAAGGGAGGCTCTTTCCCCACTTGTATGAGCATGAGAATAAGGGGGACATCCACACGCGCTCCTCCTCCGCCGCCCGCCACGCCTCGCCTCGCCTCGCCTCGCCACTACGGGTATACAAAAGGTCACTCAGAAGCTAGAACATTTTCTATGTACTGGACACTGAATCCGAACGGTGCGCCTCTTCGGCTGCTGCCTGTTCGTTTCGTCTCCTGCGTTCCCTTCAGCTCCCGGTGCATCCTCTCGCCTCCTTCTCTTGCGCCTATAAAAGGGAGGTCGCTCCTCTCAGAGAGACGCACCAGAATCTCTTCCTCCTCTCGCCACAAGTTCCTGAGCACTGTGCTGCTGTTACGTTCTTCCTCATCCCAGCTTGCAGCGTGCACTGCAGGTTGGGACAGTAGGCCTCCGAAACCGCACCTTTTGAGTCCTGTACGGGAGAATGGTGATAAGGTTTTGGGGAGCGCTCTGCGCGACTACTGACTTCTTCGTCACGGACGCCCCGGACTCCGACGACTACTCCCCCGACGATGACTACTTCCCCGACATCAACAACCTCCTCGGCGACATGGAGGACACCGACCCCAAGTCCAGTGCCTCTGCTCCTGCTGCTGTCACGTACGTGTCTCTCCCCTTTCTATTAGAGGTTTTGCTACAGTTCCTGGTTCTAGTATTTGCCCTAGATATGTTAGGCTCTATTTCATATGTGCAACCTGCTATACTGTCTGCTCTAGATATGTTTAGTTACTGTTCATATATGAACATGCTGTTTACCTTCTCTTTGTCAAATCGCATGGCTTATTTTATCACTGCTATACTAGCCATGTTTTATCTACTATTTCTGTTAATAAAATCATTCGGTAAATTGCTCATATTTCCAACAATCCAAAAACCTTATTATAGGCAATTTACCTCGAATGGTTTTGCTGCTTCCATGAGACCTCCTATGTTTGAGGGTATCCACTATAAGAGGTGGCGCGTGAGAGCAGTCTTATGGTTTCAAACCATGAGTTGCTATGACGCCACTCTTGGCAAACCTGAAGGAGAGCAAGATGCCCAACAGGCACAAGCTTTTTAGAAAATGGATACCTTGTTTAAGGCTGCTCTCTTGAGTGTTCTTGGTGAGAACATAGTTGAGGCCAAGTTTGGGGTCTCAGATGCCGGCACTGAGCTGTACATCATGGAGCAATTCTATGATTACAGGATGACTGAAGAGCGCTTCGTGGTTGAGCAAGCTCATGAGATACAGTCATTTGCTAGAGAACTTGAGCACTTCAATTGTATCCTACCGTACAAGTTTGTTGCCGGGGGTATCATCACTAAGCTTCCTCCTTCGTGGAGGAACTTTTCTACCTTACTGAAGCATAAGAGACAGGAGTTTTCCGTCCCGGATCTCATTGGTACTCTTGATGTGGAAGAAAAGGCGAGAGCAAAGGACACACGTGCTCGAGGTATTCAGGGAGGATCTAGTGCCAATCTGGTACAGAAGAAAAACTTCCAGTCCCACAAGTTCAAGAACAAGGGCAAGCTTGATGGTAAAGCAAAGTTTGATGGGAAGAACAAGGCTGTACAACACACGAACTTCAAGAAGAAGAGTGACAAGAAGAAAGGTGCTTGTCATGTGTGTGGAGATCCTGATCATTGGGCTCCTAGTTGCCCCAATCGCTATGACAAGTGTCATCCTGGGAAAGGCGGCAAGACCGCTAATGTTTTCATCGGAGACATTGACATGAAGGATGCTGGGTATGGTATATGTCCCACTATTCTTTTAGTATGTCATTCTCCTGATTGGTTGATTGACACGGGTGCTAATGTGCATGTATGCGGTGATATTTCCATGTTTTTGTCTTATCAGACCGCAGGGACTTCAACCGTGCTGATGGGCAATGGTTCAAGTGCTTCTTTTCGTGGTGTTGGCACGGTCGATCTAAAGTTTACTTCGGGGAAGATCGTGCGGCTGAAGAACGTGCATTATGTCCCCTCCATTGATAAAAATCTTGTTAGCGGATCTCTTCTGTGTAGAGATGGCTACAAGCTTGTCTTTGAGTCAAATAAATTTGTAATATCCAAGTATGGAACCTTTGTTGGTAAAGGCTATGAGTCAGGAGGCCTGTTTTGTTTATCCTTATCAGACGTTTGCAATAAAGTTGTTAATCATATTTGCAACAATAGTGAATCAAATGTGTGGCATTCACGTCTTTCTCATGTTAACTTTGGTTGCATGTCGCGACTAGCGAAGTTGAACTTAATCCCTAGTTTCACCATTGTCAAGGGATCTAAGTGTCAAGTGTGTGTGCAAGCTAACCAACCTCGTAAGTCTCTCGTGACTACGGAGACGAGAAATCTTGCACCACTAGAACCTATACATTCAGATCTATGTGAAATGAATGGTGTTTTTACAAAAGGTGGAAAGAAATATTTCATGATGTTAATTGACGACTCCACTAGATACTGCCGTGTGTATCTTCTGAAATCTAAGGATGAGGCTTTGAACTTTTTCAAGATCTATAAAGCTGAAGTGGAAAACCAACTTGAACAGAAAATCAAGAGGCTTAGGTCCGACCGTGGTGGAGAGTATTTTTCCAATGAATTTGATGCTTTTTATGCGGTACATGGTATAACCCATGAGAGGACGCCTCCCTACTCACCTTAGTCAAATGGGGTGGACGAAATAAAGAACCGTACTCTAACTGATTTGGTTAACGCCATGTTAGACACATCGGGTCTCCCCAAGGCATGGTGGGGGGAGGCGATATTGACAGCATGTCATGTCCTAAATCGAGTTCCCACAAAGAACAAAGATAACTCCATTCGAGGAATGGGAGAAGAAAAGGTTAAAACTCTCTTATCTGCGAACATGGGGTTGTTTGGCGAAAGTCAATGTTCCAATTCCAAAGAAGCGGAAACTTGGACCAAAGACTGTGGATTGTGTTTTCCTGGGATATGCTTATCATAGCATTGGCTATAGATTCTTGGTTGTAAAATCTGAGGTACCTGACATGCATGTCGGTACGATCATGGAGTCGAATGATGCGACTTTCTTTGAAGATATCTTTCCCATGAAGGATATGGCTACCTCATCTAATCAGGAGATGCCTAGTTCATCGAATGAGGAACCAGTTACAATTACCGAACTTGCCATTTTGATGGAACACTTTGAAAGTCCTGTGGAGGAGAACAATGAAGTTCCTATTAGGAGCAAGAGAGAGAGGACTGCAAAGTCCTTTGGTGATGATTTTCTTGTGTATCTCATAGATGACACTCCCAGTTCTATTTCAGAGGCCTATGCATCTGAAGATGCTGACTACTGGAAGGAAGCAGTTCATAGCGAGATGGATTCCATCTTGGCGAATGAAACTTGGGAGATAACTGATTGTCCTTATGGGTGCAAACCTATAGGATGCAAACGGGTATTCAAGAAGAAGCTTAGGCCTGATGGTACTATCCAAAAGTACAAGAGTCGGCTCGTGGCTAAGGGTTATACCCAAAAGGAAGGTGAAGATTTCTTTGATACTTACTCACCTGTGGCTCGACTGATTTTCGGAACAAATCTGAATGTTATTAAGGAGGTCAAGGATTTCCTATCTCCCTGTTTTGAGATGAAGGATTTAGGAGTGGCTGATGTCATTCTGAACATCAAGTTGTTGAGATTCGATGATGGTGGGATTACATTGCTTCAATCCCACTATGTGGAAGAGATCTTGAGTCGCTTTGGCTACAGTGACTGCAAGCCATCTCCAACACCATATGATGCTAGTGTGTTGCTTTGAAAGAATGGGAGAATTGCTAGAGACCAATTGAAATATTCTCAGATCATTCGCTCGCTTATGTACTTAGCCAGTGCTACAAGACCTGATGATACGTCTCCAACGTATCTATAATTTTTGATTGCTCCATGCTACTTTATCTACTGTTTTAGGAAATATTGGGCTTTATTATCCACTTTTATATTATTTTTGGGACTAACATATTAACCGGAGGCCCAGCCCAGATTTGTTGTTTTATGCCTATTTCAGTGTTTCGAGGAAAAGGAATATCAGACGGAGTCAAAACGGAACGAAATCAACTGGAGAAGTTATTTTTGGAAGGAAACTGTGACGCCCGGGTAATTAAGCTACAGTAATCCCCACTAATGATGCCACGTCACCTCGGTTACTGTGGATAAACTCGCGTTAGTTCGGAACCTAGTTCGAATTTCAAATTCAAAATCGAGCAAACAATAAAAGTTTTCAAATATGAAAAGTTAAATGTTCGGAGTGAACCAAATAATACATAGGTAATTATGGTGGAGAAACCAAACTTCGATAAAATGTTTAAAGGCCCTAAAAAACAATTAAAACAATAGTGAAAACAATTATTTAAATACCTTTTGTAATTAATAAAATGTCAAACTAATTTGTTTACGGACTAGACTTTTTGTGACTATGGACTAAGTTGAAATACTAAGTGTATATTTTACTAAATTAAAATGCAACTAAAATAAAGAAAGAAAGAAATAATAAAGGAAAACA
>NC_041391.1:169384141-169388875 GCF_002162155.2 Triticum dicoccoides | reverse complement strand
TCCCCCCTCACGCTCGGCTCCATCCCGCGCCGCCCCGGAGCCGCCCGCGGCCACCTGCCTCCGCACGGGACCACCGTCGAGCTCCCGCACGCCCTGGACCGCGCTTGGCCGCGCCCGACCGTGGCCGACCGCGCGCGCTCACGCCCACGCCCCCTCTGACCGAGCCCGGCCATGGACGGTCCCCGCCGCCCTTGCTGCTGCACGCCCGCCGCCGCCGAACCTCGTCCCCGGCCTTGTTTTCGGCCACCTCCAGCACCAACCACTAGCCCAACTCAATGCGCGCCAACGCGCTCCTCCTTCCGATGCTCGTGGGTGACCAAGTGGTCACCGGAACGCAACTCCGGCGAGCCGCTACCGTGGTTCCCCTCCCCGCACGCCCACACGCCCTCCCCTGGACGCATCGTGGGCACGACCCCGCCGACGCCCTCCGTCGCCTCCGTGCGGGTGCGCGGCGCCCGCACCCGATAACGCCCGTGCGCCCGCTCGGGCTGCGCCCCGCGCCCGAACCCATTAGGCCTTGGGCCTATGACAAGTGGGCCACTGCCCAGAGAACGTTTCCAAAAAAAGGGGTTTTAAAAAGGAATAATAGAAAATAAATAATAACTAAAAATAAACTTAATTAATTAATTAATTAATTAACTAAATTAATTAAGTTAATTAATCCTAGTTAATTAATCTAATTAACATGTTAGTTTAGGTAAACAGTAATTAGTTTAACCTAAACCCTAACCAACCTAACAGTGAATGACAGGTGGGTCCCACACCCTGTTGACTGCTGACGTCAGCATGACATCATGCTGATGTCATAAATCCATTTTCGAATTAAATTAAATAATTAATTCAATTTCAGAAATTAATAAAATCTTTAGAAAATCATATCTTTTAATCCGTAACTCGGATTAAAATATTTTCAACATGAAAGTTGCTCAGAACGACGAGACGAATCCGGATACGCAGTCCGTTCGTCCGCCACACCCCCCTAACCTATCGAACCCGCAACTTTCCCCCTCCGGCTCCTCTGCCCGAAAACACGAAACACCGGGAATACTTTCCCGGATGATTCCCCCCTTAACCAGTACCACCTCATACCGCGTTAGAACACGTCTAGCTCTGCTTGTTGACCTGTTATGCACTTGCTTGCTATGTATTTACTGTTTCTCCCCCCTCTTCTCTCCGGTAGCCCCCGTGACGATGCTGATGCCCCTGTGGACGATTACGTCACCGACGACCCCTCTCTCTTGCCAGAGCAACCAGGCAAGCCCCCCTTTGATCACCAGATATCGCCTACTCTTCTCTATACTGCTTGCATTAGAGTAGTGTAGCATGTTACTGCTTTCCGTTAATCCTATTCTGATGCATAGCCTGTCATTGCTGCTACAGTCATTGATACCTTACCCGCAATCCTAAATGCTTAGTATAGGATGCTAGTGTTCCATCAGTGGCCCTACACTCTTGTCCGTCTGCCATGCTATACTACTGGGCCGTGATCACTTCGGGAGGTGATCACGGGCATATACTATATACTTTACACTGTTACATTACCTGTGATACTGTTCGGAGTTGGGGGCTGAAAGGACAGGTGGCTCCACCCCGGTAGAGGTGGGCCTGGGTTCCCGACGGCCCCCAACTGTTACTTGTGGTGGAGCGACAGGGCAGGTTGAGACCACCTAGGAGACAGGTGGGCCTGGTCCTGTTCGGTGTTCGCGGATACTTAACACGCTTAACGAGATCTTGGTATTTGATCTGAGTCTGGCTACGAGCCTATACGCACTAACCATCTACGTGGGAGTAGTTATGGGTATCCCGACGTCGTGGTATCAGCCGAAGCACTTCAGACGTCAGCGACGGAGCGGCGCACGCCGGATTGGACTGGAACGCCACTAGGCTAGGTCTGCTTTCGGCCGCGTACGCAACGTGCAGGTGTGCTATGGGCGATGGGCCCAGACCCCTGCACGCTTAGGTTTAGACCGGCGTGCTGGCCTCTCTGTTTTGCCTAGGTGGGGCTGCGACGTGTTGATCTTCCGAGGCCGGGCATGACCCAGGAAAGTGTGTCCGGCCAAATGGGATCGAGCGTGTTGGGTTATGTGGTGCACTCCTGCAGGGAAGTTAATCTATTCGAATAGCCGTGATCTTCGGTAACAGGACGACTTGGAGTTGTACCTTGACCTTATGACAACTAGAACCGGATACTTAATAAAACACACCCTTCCAAGTTCCACAGATAACCCGGTGATCGCTTTTCCGCAGGGCGACGAGGAGAGGATCGCCGGGTAGGATTATGCTATGCGATGCGACTGGAGATGCGCTTGGAGATGCTACCTGGATATGCTACTTGGAGATGCTACTTGGAGGACTTCAATCTACACTCTTCTACATGCTGCAAGACGGAGGCTGCCAGAAGCGTAGTCTTCGACAGGATTAGCTATCCCCCTTTTATTCTGGCATTCTGCAGTTCAGTCCACTGATATGGCCTCCTTACACATATACCCATGCATATGTAGTGTAGTTCCTTGCTTGCGAGTACTTTGGATGAGTACTCACGGTTGCTTTCTCCCCCCTTTTTCCCCTTTCCTTTCTTCCTGGTTGTCGCAACCAGATGCTGGAGTCCAGGAGCCAGACGCTACCGTCGACGACGACCCCTACTACACCGGAGGTGCCTACTACTACGTGCTGCCCGCTGACGACGACCTGGAGTAGTTTAGGAGGATCCCAGGCAGGAGGCCTGCGCCTCTTTCGATCTGTATCCCAGTTTGTGCTAGCCTTCTTAAGGCAACTTGTTTAACTTATGTCTGTACTCAGATATTGTTGCTTCCGCTGACTCGTCTATGATCGAGCACTTGTATTCGAGCCCTCGAGGCCCCTGGCTTGTATTATGATGCTTGTATGACTTATTTTATTTGTAGAGTTGTGTTGTGATATCTTCCCGTGAGTCCCTGATCTTGATCGTACACATTTGCGTGCATGATTAGTGTACGATTGAATCGGGGGCGTCACAAGTTGGTATCAGAGCCAACTGCCTGTAGGAATCCCCTTTCCAACTCCTTGGCCGAAGTTGAGTCTAGCCATTGCAAAACTTTTACTAACTTGGCGGTGTGCCTTACGGGCCCACGTCGCCATTGGGTGGTATTAGGATCTTTTATTCCTCGACCTATACTCTGGGACTCTTATTTCTCTTCTATTCGGGTTAAATTATTTTTGCTAAATCTAACATTAGTGTCTCGTTATCACTTTCACCCGGAGAGCCCCTTACTAATGATGATCGTCTGCGGCACGTGAAGACCCTGAAGATGCTCTCCGTTGTTAACCCGAGAACTTATGTTCATCGCATTTGCAATTCCCCTTCCACCGTCAACCCTTATGGATAACTACTTGCAGTTGTTATTCTTACATTCATCCCCAGTTGGTCTTGTTATTACCAGATACCTCGAAACACTCGTCGTTGTCTCGATAATCCTTTGAGCTTATCGCCTTGCTGTTCCTTGTCACCTGAATACCCCTATGGATAATTCTCGCACTTATCGAGTATCCGCTCATCCCCCAGTTGTTCATGTGTTTCACAATGGTCTTCGAAATACTATTTGATCCTCCAAAAATCCTTAATAACTTATTGCTCTGCAATACTTGTCTTCTTGCATTATGGATGCTTTCCAATGGCAATATTCGTTAGTATCCTTAGGCATCGTCATTTTGATCCTATTGATTCAGCATGTGTGCGAATGCACACAATCATCTATCAACCCTTCTAAATTATCCTTCCAGCTCAGACATCATTTTTGAACATGAGCTGGTTCTCGACCAAACTATTTGTCGTCAATTGTGCCTTTGGTATATTCAACTTATCCATCCCTACTCAGAGCATTGCTTCTGATCCTTTGTTTTGGAAATCGAAATTCCTTTATTATCTAAGCATCGAATCATTCCGATGTTCTATAATATGATGCCCATGCATTCTTCTTCCTCTGGTTGAGTACCGATGCTCACGTCAGATCCCTTGTGGACCACCAGATCCTTTGTTGGATTTTATCTGACAACGCCCTTCATATTCAATAACCTTGTGAGCCTTTCCTCTGATACATGATGCCCTTGATAAGTTGTATCCTCTGCTTGGCCAACCATGCTCTGCTTTCGGGCTTGTGTTATTTACTCTTGAAACTTGTGGTATATGTTTCTAAGAAGCCCCTATGGGTTGAACATATGCATTCTCTAAACCGTGTGAACCCGAAAGTTTTCACGAGTCATACTCTTCTGGTGCTTCACCAGATAAAATTTCAACACTGCAACTTCATCGAACGTGAGAAGTGAATGAAAGGTTATGCATTGGAGAAGTGGGAGTCGACCTTGAACTTGTGTTCATGCCCATGGACACGATGTAGATCTTATCATTAAAGCTTCTCTTAAATAAATTATTCCTTTGGTATAAGCTCATCTTATAACTAGGATCTGGCCTTTTGCAATCGTGGTTTTGACCATGTTCTCCTTTAAATATCATGTCCGGTGCAAGTTTAAGCACTTGTCTTCTATAGAGCAATACCCCAGTTCAACTTCTAGTTGATCTGTCCTCGAGTATTACCACCTGGTATCTCGAGATTATCTTGGAACTGCATAATTTCTTATGAGTTCTTCATCAAGTACTACATACTCACCGATTACAATTTTTCATGGGCTCGGAGTTATTGAACACTCAAAGACACCGATAACTGAACCGAGTCCGCTCTACGGTTCAACAACTCTTCA
>NC_041391.1:169380748-169382036 GCF_002162155.2 Triticum dicoccoides | reverse complement strand
CTGTCAGTAAGACCTTGTTACTATTGTTGATGACATTCCGGTAACCACCGATGGACGGGAACCTTGCCTATTGGTCCGCCTCGTTTCAACGAGCAGGAAAATGGTTCTCTTCGTCCCTCGCCCTTGGTACCAACGTTGTTGCCGACATAGCTGACATGGTACTCCCTGACATGCCTTGCTATCATGACCGTGCAAGATGTCACTGCTCCTATTAAAAAAAAAGAGAACCACATGGTGGGCCCATAACCCACAGTTTCACAGGATCGAAACCTGACTCTCCTATACACCCTGTTGCCAAAGTTATTCCTATAGCTTGACTTTGTATGTAATTTGCGAGCCACCTTCCTAGTGATCAATTCTGGTATCGGACACAATACTTATTCCCGTTGCTCTGAACCCCATTCACACTCTGTTTCAGGCAATGAACGATTGCCTATCCGCTTGAAACTTCCTATTGCACCGTCTTACTTTGCTCTCGATGTGTTTCATTTGTTCAACTCGAGAGATACTCATGTGTTCATTCATGGGATAACCCTAGATGATTACCCCTTATAGCATCCTATCGTTATCAACCTCCCCCCATATCTTTTCGTGAGTACGATGGAGTTCCCGAAGAAATGATGACAAGTTTATCATGATGCATCGGAATAAAGGATTGAAGACACCAGCGAAAGGGATTAACTTCTTTGAGAAGACCCGTTAGAATATCGTAACCAGAACTTTCCCCTTACCCCCGCTTAAATCTCGGGACGAGATTTCTTGTAGTGGAGGAGAATTGTGACGCCCGGGTAATTAAGCTACAGTAATCCCCACTAATGATGCCACGTCACCTCGGTTACTGTGGATAAACTCGCGTTAGTTCGGAACCTAGTTCAAATTTCAAATTCAAAATCGAGCAAACAATAAAAGTTTTCAAATATGAAAAGTTAAATGTTCGGAGTGAACCAAATAATACATAGGTAATTATGGTGGAGAAACCAAACTTCGATAAAATGTTTAAAGGCCCTAAAAAAACAATTAAAACAATAGTGAAAACAATTATTTAAATACCTTTTGTAATTAATAAAATGTCAAACTAATTTGTTTACGGACTAGACTTTTTGTGACTATGGACTAAGTTGAAATACTAAGTGTATATTTTACTAAATTAAAATGCAACTAAAATAAAGAAAGAAAGAAATAATAAAGGAAAACAGAAAACAAAAAAAAAGGAAAAGAGAGAAAGGCCCCCCCCCCACTGGGCTTCGGCCCAGCAGGCCGGCCCGTTCGGCCACCGGCCCAACCGGCC
>NC_041391.1:169312291-169378961 GCF_002162155.2 Triticum dicoccoides | reverse complement strand
CCCCCCTTTGATCACCAGATATCGCCTACTCTTCTCTATACTGCTTGCATTAGAGTAGTGTAGCATGTTACTGCTTTCCGTTAATCCTATTCTGATGCATAGCCTGTCATTGCTGCTACAGTCATTGATACCTTACCCGCAATCCTAAATGCTTAGTATAGGATGCTAGTGTTCCATCAGTGGCCCTACACTCTTGTCCGTCTGCCATGCTATACTACTGGGCCGTGATCACTTCGGGAGGTGATCACGGGCATATACTATATACTTTACACTGTTACATTACCTGTGATACTGTTCGGAGTTGGGGGCTGAAAGGACAGGTGGCTCCACCCCGGTAGAGGTGGGCCTGGGTTCCCGACGGCCCCCAACTGTTACTTGTGGCGGAGCGACAGGGCAGGTTGAGACCACCTAGGAGACAGGTGGGCCTGGTCCTGTTCGGCGTTCGCGGATACTTAACACGCTTAACGAGAACTTGGTATTTGATCTGAGTCTGGCTACGAGCCTATACGCACTAACCATCTACGTGGGAGTAGTTATGGGTATCCCGACGTCGTGGTATCAGCCGAAGCACTTCAGACGTCAGCGACGGAGCGGCGCGCGCCGGATTGGACTGGAACGCCACTAGGCTAGGTCTGCTTTCGGCCGCGTACGCAACGTGCAGGTGTGCTATGGGCGATGGGCCCAGACCCCTGCGCGCTTAGGTTTAGACCGGCGTGCTGGCCTCTCTGTTTTGCCTAGGTGGGGCTGCGACGTGTTGATCTTCCGAGGCCGGGCATGACCCAGGAAAGTGTGTCCGGCCAAATGGGATCGAGCGTGTTGGGTTATGTGGTGCACCCCTGCAGGGAAGTTAATCTATTCGAATAGCCGTGATCTTCGGTAACAGGACGACTTGGAGTTGTACCTTGACCTTATGACAACTAGAACCGGATACTTAATAAAACACACCCTTCCAAGTTCCACAGATAACCCGGTGATCGCTTTTCCGCAGGGCGACGAGGAGAGGATCGCCGGGTAGGATTATGCTATGCGATGCGACTGGAGATGCGCTTGGAGATGCTACCTGGATATGCTACTTGGAGATGCTACTTGGAGGACTTCAATCTACACTCTTCTACATGCTGCAAGACGGAGGCTGCCAGAAGCGTAGTCTTCGACAGGATTAGCTATCCCCCTTTTATTCTGGCATTCTGCAGTTCAGTCCACTGATATGGCCTCCTTACACATATACCCATGCATATGTAGTGTAGTTCCTTGCTTGCGAGTACTTTGGATGAGTACTCACGGTTGCTTTCTCCCCCCTTTTTCCCCTTTCCTTTCTTCCTGGTTGTCGCAACCAGATGCTGGAGTCCAGGAGCCAGACGCTACCGTCGACGACGACCCCTACTACACCGGAGGTGCCTACTACTACGTGCTGCCCGCTGACGACGACCTGGAGTAGTTTAGGAGGATCCCAGGCAGGAGGCCTGCGCCTCTTTCGATCTGTATCCCAGTTTGTGCTAGCCTTCTTAAGGCAACTTGTTTAACTTATGTCTGTACTCAGATATTGTTGCTTCCGCTGACTCGTCTATGATCGAGCACTTGTATTCGAGCCCTCGAGGCCCCTGGCTTGTATTATGATGCTTGTATGACTTATTTTATTTGTAGAGTTGTGTTGTGATATCTTCCCGTGAGTCCCTAATCTTGATCGTACACATTTGCGTGCATGATTAGTGTACGATTGAATCGGGGGCGTCACAGAAACCCACCTGATGGACTTGGACTCCACGTCAGAAGATACAGGAGGTGCTCACGAGGGTGGGGGCGCGCCCACCCCCCCTTGGCACGCCCCCTACCTCGTGGGGCCCCCGTAGCTCCACCGACGTACCCCCTGCACCCATATATACTCTTATACCCTAAAACTTCCAGAACAGAAGATAGATCGGGAGTTCCGCCGCCGCAAGCCTCTATAGCCACCAAAAACCAATCGGGACCCTGTTCTGGCACCCTGCCGGAGGGGGATCCCATCACCGGAGGCCATCTTCATCATCCCGGCGCTATCCATGACGAGGAGGGAGTAGTTCACCCTCGGGGCTGAGGGTATGTACCAGTAGCTATGTGTTTGATCTCTCTCTCACGTTCTCTCTCGTGTTCCTCGATGGCATGATCTTGATGTATCCCGAGCTTTGCTATTGTAGTTGGATCTTATGATGTTTCTCCCCCTCTACTCTCTTGTGATGAATTGAGTTTCCCCTTTGAAGTTTTCTTATCGGATTGAGTCTTTATGAGAACACTTGATGTATGTCTGGCCGTGATTATCTGTGGTGACAATGGGATATCATGTGCCACTTGATGTATGTTTTGGTGATCAACTTGCGGGTTTCGTGACATTTGGGAACCTATGCATAGGGGTTGGCACACGTTCTTGACTCTCCGGTAGAAACTTTGGGGCACTCTTTGAAGTACTTTTATGTTGGTTGGATGAATCTGAGATTGTGTGATGCATATCATTTAATCATGCCCACGGATACTTGAGGTGACAATGGAGTATCTAGGTGACATTAGGGTTTTGGTTGATTTGTATCTTAAGGTGTTATTCTAGTATGAACTCTTTTATAGATCGATCCGAAAGAATAGCTTTGTGGTGGTTTCGTACCCGACCATAATCTCTACGTTTGTTCTCCGCTATTAGTGGCTTTGGAGTGACTCTTTGTTGCATGTTGAGGGCTTGTCATATGTTCTATCTATGTTATTATTGTTGAGAGAACTTCCACTAGTGAAAGTATGAACCCTAGGCCTTGTTTCCTATCATTGCAATACCGTTTACGCTCACTTTTATCGCTTCCTACCTTGCTGTTTTTATTATTTCAGATTACAAAAACCTATATCTACTATCTATTTTGTACTTGTATCACTATCTCTTTGCCGAACTAGTGCACCTATACAATTTGACATTGTATTGGGTGTGTTGGGGACACAAGAGACTCTTTGTTATTTGGTTGCAGGGTTGTTTGAGAGAGACCATCTTCATCCTACGCCTCCTACGGATTGATAAACCTTAGGTCATCCACTTGAGGGAAATTTGCTACTGTCCTACAAACCTGTGCACTTGCATGCCCAACAACGTCTACAAGAAGAAGGTTGTGTAGTAGACATCAAGCTCTTTTCTGGCGCCATTGCCGGGGAGGTTAGCACTTGAAGGTATATCTTTAGATCTTGCAATCGAATCTTTTTGTTTCTTGTTTTATCACTAGTTTAGTTTATAAAAGAAAACTACAAAAAATTAAAATGGAATTGAGTTTGTCTCATACGCTTCACCTTTTTAATATCTTTCGTGAGTATGATGGAAAGGAAAATTGTGCTCAAGTGCTAGAAGAAGAATTACATAGAATGCTTGGCATGAAATATGTGAATGATGAGCATGATTGCAATGTTGTTAGTATGAATTCCTTAAATATCCATGATGCTAATGATATGCAAAGCCACAAGCTTGGGGAAGCTATGTTTGATGAAGATGATATTTTTTGTCCCCCAAGCTTTGATGAGCAAATTTACTATGATGAAAGCATGCCTCCTATCTATGATGATTATTGTGATTATACGTATGCCATAAAGAAGAATTTTGCTTATGTGGAGAGTAGTAAAGTTTCTATGCTTGTAGATCATGAAAAGAATGCTTTAGGTGCTGGTTATATTGTTGAATTCATTCATGATGCTACTGAAAATTATTATGAGGGAGGAATATATGCTTGTAGGAGTTGCAATAATGTCAAGTTTCCTCTCTATGTGCTTAAAATCTTGAAGTTATGTTTGTTTTACCTTCCTATGCAAGTTGATTATTGCTCCCCTAAGTTGTTTTCTCAAAAAATCCCTATGCATAGGAAGTGGGTTAGGCTTAAATGTGCTAGTCATATGCTTCATGATGCTCCCATTATGTTTCAATTCTCATCTTTTATGTGAGCATCATTGTCATCATCATGCCTAGCTAAAAAGGCATTAAAGAAAAGCGCTTGTTGGGAGACAACCCAATATTTACCCTTACTGTTTTTTGTGTGTCCACATGATTATGCTACTGTAGTAATCATGATTCATAGCTTTTGTTTCAATAAAGTGCCAAGTAGAACCTTTGGGAAGACTTGGGTGAAGTTTATGTGATCTTGCTGTGAAAAACAGAAACTTTAGCGCTCATGAGTTTAGCTGCCATTCTTTACTGGAGAGTGATTTTAGGTTGATTCTTTTTTCATATGATTAATATACAAATTTCTCAGGTCCAACGATTTATTTAATAATTTTGGGGTTCCAGAAGTATACGTTTGATACAGATTACTACAGACTGTTCTGTTTTTGACAGATTCTGTTTTCTATGTGTTGTTTGCTTATTTTGATGCATCTATGGCTAGTATTAAGTGGTATGAACCATAGAGAAGTTAGAATACATTATATATTACACCAATATGAATTTAGAATGAGTTCATTACAGTACCTAAGTGGTGGTTGTATTTTCTTATACTAACGGAGCTTACAAGTTTTGTTTTGAGTTTTGTGTGGTTGAAGTTTTCAAGTTTTGGGTAAAGATTCGATGGACTATGGAATAAGGAGTTGAAAGAGCCTAAGCTTGGGGATTCCCAAGGCACCCCAAGGTAATATTCAAGGACAACCAAGAGCCTAAGCTTGGGGATGCTCCGGATGGCATCCCCTCTTTCGTCTTCGTTCATCGGTAACTTTACTTGGAGCTATATTTTTATTCACCACATGATATGTGTTTTGCTTGGAGCGTCATTTTATTTTATTTAGCTTTGCTTGATGTTAGTTAGAATAATTTTTTGCATCTTTATTTTCAATAAAGAAGTCAAGGATAGCCTTTGCCATGCTTATTTTGCTAGTATACATGTTGCTGTTTGAAAACAGAAAGTTTACCGCTGTTGCAAAAATTGCCTAGAAAAGTCAGAGCATGGTCTAACGTTGAATCTTTTTGCATATTGAGCTCTGATAAATTTATTACAGTGGGAATTTTAGTTCATAATTTTTGGAGTCAGGGAAGTATTGATACTCTTGCATTCTTTACAGACTGTACTGTTTTGGCAGATTGCTGTTAGGTTTGCTTGTTTAATGATTCTATTTGATGATAGGAGTATTAAATATGCAGAGGAATTTAGTATGAAATGTTGAATAATAATTTTAGTAATTTGTTACAGTAGAAAATGATATGGTTTTGCATTGGTTTATACTAACCTATCTCACGAGTTCTTGTTGAGTTTGTTGTGAATGAAGCTTTTGATAAAAAGAGAAAACATGATATGAGAGGAATTAAGGAGACACAAAAGTTCAAGCTTGGGGATGCCCAAGGCACCCCAAGATAATATTTCAATAAGTCTCAAGCATCTTAGCTTGGGGATGCCCCGGTAGGCATCCCACCTTTCTTCTTCAACAACTATCGGTTAGTATCGGTTGAGCCTAAGTTTTTGCTTCTTCACATGAGTTGTGCTATCCTTGCAATGTAGTTTTCTTTAGCTTTGCTTGCTGTTTGAATAAAGTATCAAGATCTGAAATTATTAAATGAGAGAGATTCTTCGCATAGTTGCATAATTATTTAGCTACTCATTGACTTTCACTTATATCTTTCGGATTAGTTTGTCATTTGCTCTAGTGCATCACTTATACCTTTTAGAGCATGGTGCTAGTTTTATTTTGTAGAAATAAATGAACTCTCATGCTTCACTTATATTATTTTGAGAGTCGTTAATAGCATGGTAATTTGCTTAATATTAATATACTTGGTATTCAAGGTATGTGAAACTTTCTTATGAGTGTGTTGAATACTAAGAAAAGTTTGATGCTTGATAATTGTTTTGAGATATGGAGGTGATAATATCAAAGTCATGCTAGTTGGGTGATTATGAATTCAAAGAATGATTGCGTTGAAGTTTGCAAGTCCCGTAGCATGCACGTATGGTTAAAGTTGTGTAACAAATTTGGAACATGAAGTGTACCTGGCTTGTGCATCCTTATGAGTGGCGGTCGGGGACGAGCGATGGTCTTTTCCTACCAATCTATCCCCCTAGGAGCATGCGCGTAGTACTTGATTTTTGATGGCTTCTAAATTTTTTCAATAAGTATATGAGTTCTTTTGACTAATGTTGAGTCCATGGATTATACGCACTCTCACTTTTCCGCCTTTGCTAGCCTCTTCGGTACCGTGCATTGCCCTTTCTCACCTCGAGAGTTGGTGCAAACTTCGCCGGTGCATCCAAACCCCGTGATACAATACGCTCTATCACACATAAACCTCCTTATATCTTCCTCAAAACAGCATTCATACCTACCTATCATGGCGTTTCCATAGCCATTCCGAGATATATTGCCATGCAACTTCCATCATCATCATCATGACATACACTACTTTTGTCATATTGCCATTGCATGATCATGTAGTTGACATCGTATTTGTGGCAAAGCCACCATGCATTATTTTTCATACATGTCACTCTTTATTCATTGCACCATCCCGGTACACCGCCGGAGGCATTCATATAGAGTCATATCTTGTTCTAGTTTCGAGTTGTAATTCATATGTTGTAATCAATGAAAGTGTGATGATCGTCATTATTAGAGCATTGCCCAAAAAAAAGAAAGGCCCAAAAAAAAGAAAAAAAAGAAAGGCCAAAAGAAAAAAAGAAAGGCGCAATAAAATAAAAATAAAATAAAATAAGGGCAATGCTACTATCTCTTTTTCCACACTTGTGCTTCATAGTAGCACCTTGTTCTTCATGTAGTGAGTCTCATATATTGTGCTTCAAAGTAGCGCCTTGTTCTTCATGTAGTGAGTCTCATAAGTTGTCCTTTTATACTAGTGGGAATTTTTCATTATAGAACTTGGCTTGTATATTCCTACGATGGGCTTCCTCAAATGCCCTAGGTCTTCGTGAGCAAGCAAGTTGGATGCACACCCACTAGTTTTCTTTTGTTGAGCATTCATAGCTCTAGTGCATCCGTTGCATGGCAATCCCTACTCCTCATGTTGACATCAATTGATGGGCATCTCCATAGCCCGTTGATTAGCCTCGTCAATGTGAGACTTTCTCCTTTTTTGTCTTCTCCACACAATCCCCATCATCATATTCTATTCCACCCATAGTGCTATATCCATGGCTCACGCTCATGTATTGCGTGAAGGTTGAAAAAGTTTGAGATTATTTAAGTATGAAACAATTGCTTGGCTTGTCATCGGGGGTATAGAAGTTGGGAACATCTTTGTGTGACGAAAATGAAGCATAGCCTAACTATATGATTTTGTAGGGATGAACTTTCTTTTGCCATGTTATTTTGAGAAGACATGATTGCTTTGATTAGTATGATTGAAGTATTATTATTTTTTGTGTCAATGTGAACTTTTGTCTTGAATCTTACGGATCTAAATATTCATATCACAATTAAGGAGATTTACATTGAAATTATGCCAAAGTATCACTCCGCATCAAAAATTCTTTTTTATCATTTACCTACTCGAGGACAAGCAGGAATTAAGCTTGGGGATGCTTGATACGTCTCCAACGTATCTATAATTTTTGATTGCTCCATGCTACTATATCTACTATTTTAGGCAATATTGGGCTTTATTATCCACTTTTATATTATTTTTGGGACCAACCTATTAACCAGAGGCCCAGCCCAGATTTGTTGTTTTATGCCTATTTCAGTGTTTCGAGGAAAAGGAATATCAAATGGAGTCAAAACGGAACGAAATCAACTCGAGAAGTTATTTTTGGAAGGAAACCCACCTGATGGACTTGGACAACACGTTAGAAGATACGGGAGGTGCTCACGAGGGTGGGGGTGCACCCACCCCCTTGGGCGCGCCCCCCTACGTCGTGGGGCCCCCGTAGCTCCACCGACGTAACCCCTGCACCCATATATACTCTTATACCCTAAAACTTCCAGAACAGAAGCTAGATCGGGAGTTCCGCTGCCGCAAGCCTCTGTAGCCACCAAAAACCAATCGGGACCCTGTTCCGGCACCCTGCCGGAGAGGGATCCCATCACCGGAGGCCATCTTCATCATCCCGGCGCTATCCATGACGAGGAGGGAGTAGTTCACCCTCGGGGCTGAGGGTATGTACCAGTAGCTATGTATTTGATCTCTCTCTCTCGTGTTCTCTCTGGTGTTCCTCGATGGCACGATCTTGATGTATCCCGAGCTTTTCTATTGTAGTTGGATCTTATGATGTTTCTCCCCCTCTACTCTCTTGTGATGAATTGAGTTTCCCCTTTGAAGTTTTCTTATCGGATTGAGTCTTTATGAGAACACTTGATGTATGTCTTGCCGTGATTATCTGTGGTGACAATGGGATATCATGTGCCACTTGATGTATGTTTTGGTGATCAACTTGCGGGTTTCGTGACATTTAGGAACCTATGCATAGGGGTTGGTACACGTTCTTGACTCTCCGGTAGAAACTTTGGGGCACTCTTTGAAGTACTTTTATGTTGGTGGGATGAATATGAGATTGTGTGATGCATATCATATAATCATGCCCACGGATACTTGAGGTGACAATGGAGTACCTAGGTGACATTAGGGTTTTTGTTGATTTGTATCTTAAGGTGTTATTCTAGTATGAACTCTTTTATAGATCGATCCGAAAGAATAGCTTTGTGGTGGTTTCGTACCCGACCATAATCTCTACGTTTGTTCTCCGCTATTAGTGGCTTTGGAGTGACTCTTTGTTGCATGTTGAGGGCTTGTCATATGTTCTATCTATGTTATTATTGTTGAGAGAACTTCCACTAGTGAAAGTATGAACCCTAGGCCTTGTTTCCTATCATTGCAATACCGTTTACGCTCACTTTTATCGCTTGCTACCTTGCTGTTTTTATTATTTCAGATTACAAAAACCTATATCTAGTATCTATTTTGTACTTGTATCACTATCTCTTTGCCGAACTAGTGCACCTATACAATTTGCCATTATATTGGGTGTGTTGGGGACACAAGAGACTCTATGTTATTTGGTTGCACGGTTGTTTGAGAGAGACCATCTACATCCTATGCCTCCTACGGATTGATAAACCTTAGGTCATCCACTTGAGGGAAATTTGCTACTGTCCTACAAACCTGTGCACTTGCAGGCCCAACAACGTCTACAAGAAGAAGGTTGTGTAGTAGACATCACCTGACATCTCTTTTGCTGTTAGCAAGCTGAGCCGGTTTGTCTCAAAACCAAGAGATGTGCATTGGAGAAGCTCTAGAGAGAGTTTTGCGTTATTTGAAAGGCACTGCAAATTATGGAATTCACTACACCGGGCACCCAAAGGTGCTTGAAGGGTATAGTGACTCAAACTGCATCTCAGATGCTGATGAGATGAAGGCCACGAGCGGATATGTATTCACTCATGGAGGTGGCATTGGTTCTCGGAAGTCTTGCAAGCATACCATCTTAACGAGGTCAACAATGGAAGTAGAACTCATAGCAGATTGGTTTCGTCGGCTCTTGAATGACTTGCCGGTAATTGAGAAACCTGTACCGGGTATCCTTATGAACTGTGACAATCAAACTGTGATCACTAAAGTGAGCAGCTCAAAGGATAAAATGAAGTCATCAAGACACATTCAGAGAAGGTTAAAGTCTGTCAGAAAAATGAAAAACTCCAGAGTTATTGCATTCGATTATATCCAAACGTCTAAAAATCTGGCAGATCCTTTTACTAAGGGTCTATCACGTAATGTGATAGATAATGCATCGAGCGAGATGGGTATGAGACCCACAATATGAGTTGTTCACAGTGGTAACCTATTCTATGTGATCGGAGATCCCGTGAATTAGATGTGGAAGACAAGCTGTTGATCAACTGGGAGGAGAGTATCCTTACTGTTAAAAATACCACTCCATGAAGATGCAATACTCTCCTAATCTGCATGGCAGGTTGATGTATATCTTAATGTGTTCTAAGTGGCTCTTTGAAGCAGAGATGTTGTCCTGTAGAACATCTTTTGAAGAACGCACCTATATGAGTCTGATTGTTAAACGTTGCAGTCTATGAGAGTAGGGTTCTCTCTAGTAAACTCATGAAAGGTCTCGGAGTATGATGCATAAGCTCCACCCGCGGGGAAGACGCACGGTAGCCACGTATCGGTCAAGGCTTTATGTGAAGCTAGATTCGCAGAAAACTTGCAGTTCAAGGCCCAGTCCACTGTTCAAGTTGCTTACTAATGTAGCATAAAGTTCTAGGTGGAAGTTCAACTTAACAGTCTCCACTGCAGTACCGGTATATAAAACAGTGTTTTGGAACCAAAGGCAAATTTTGTGTGCCTCTGGGATCTGGTGGGGGATTGCTGGAATTTAGTCTATTTTGGGACAGCCCAATAACTATTTCAGAAATTCCTAAATAAATCCTAGAGGCCCACTTAGCCCATTTGTGCAAGGCAAGGGATACTACTAATGTTTAGTCCCACATTGCTAGTTGAGTGGGAGTTGGACCTCCTTATAAGGGAGGCTCTTTCCCCACTTGTATGAGCATGAGAACAAGGGGGACATCCACGCACGCTTCTCCTCTGCCGCCCGCCTCGCCACGCCACGCCTCGTCGCGCCGCGGGCTGCGGGAATGAGCCGAGCCGATGTCTAAATTTTTGCCACACACTATGGGTATACGAAAGGTCACTCGGAAGCTGAAACATTTTTTCTGTACTGGACACTAAATCCGAACAGCGCGCCTCTTCGGCTGCTGCCTGTTCGTTTCGTCTCCCGCATTCCCTTCAGCTCCTAGCGCAGCCTCTCGCCTCCTTCTCTTGCGCCTATAAAAGGGAGGTCGCTCCTCTCAGAGAGACGCACTAGAATCTCTTCCTCCTCTCGCCACAAGTTCCTAAGCACTGTGTTGCTGTTACGTTCTTCCTCATCCCGGCTTGCGGCGTGCACCGCAGGTCAGGACAGTAGGCCTCCGAAACCGCACCTTTTGAGTCCTGTATGGGAGAAGGGTGATAAGGTTTTTGGGGAGCGCTCTGCGCGACTACTGACTTCTTCGTCACGGACGCCCCGGACTCCGACGACAACTTCCCCGACGATGACTACTTCCCCGACATCGACAACCTCCTCGAGGACATGGAGGACACCGACCCCAAGTCCAGTACCTCTGCTCCTGCTGCTGTCACGTACGTGTCTCTCCCCTTTCTATTAGAGGTTCTGCTACAGTTCCTGGTTCTAGTATTTGCCCTAGATATGTTAGGCTCTATTTCATATGTTCAACCTGCTATACTGTCGGCTCTAGATATGTTTAGTTACGGTTCATATATGAACATGCTGTTTACCTTCTCTTTGTCAAATCGCATGGCTTATTTTATCACTGCTATACTAGCCATGTTTTATCTACTATTTTTGTTAATAAAATCATTCGGTAAATTGCTCATATTTCCAACAGCTCCGCCGTGGCTCCGCCTCGTTCAGCCGGCCTCGTCAAGCCGCCCCTGCCGGAGTCTCTGCCACAGGCTGGTACCAATGAGCCGAGTTACTACCGCGGCCGCAACCTGACGCCAATCCAAGTCATCACCGTGAGTTGCCTCCGACAAGTCGCTGGCAGGTCGCCCCCAGCCCCGCTCCCAACTTAAAGCGCCATCCTCCTCTTGCTCTGCACGCCGCGCTGAACCGGCCACGGCCGCGCCCATGAACTGTCACCGGACGGCCTTGTTTTCCTCGCTGTGATTCACTCACTGGGATACTTCATATTGTTCCAACCCCCTCCGCAAGCCGCCAGTCGAGTTTTCCTCGACTCCCGCTGAATCTGCTGCTCCCCTGAGTCGTTTTTTTAGATGCCCTGCTGCTTCAGCCGCCGCATGCCCGGGTGCACCGCTCCAACCTCATCCGCGTCATGGCCTCCAACCTGCCCCTGACGCCGGGTAATTGGCGGCTTCATGCCCAACCGAGCTGCTGCAAACCGCTTCTGCCGCGCAAACCTCTCACGCCTTCACTGTCGCCGGTTCACGCTTGCAAACCGCCATGACTTTGCCCGGTCGCCACAAATACGACAAACCACCCCCGTCTTACTACAACGGGAGAGCCGTCGCCGGTGTCGATTGCAGTGGGAGAGCCGCTGAGGCCATGACCGGCCGCTCGTCCACCCCTCAGCTTCGGGTTAAAGCTTCACCTCGGGCGGCCGCAAGCCGGCCTGGCCGCTTCAGCTACTGCCTCGGACCACCCATGCCGGACCCGGACTGCGACACCAGTCGGCTGTAAACCGCCGCCGCGGATTCAACCCGCCGGACCTCCGCCCTGACCCATACCGCAGCGCCTCAAGCCGTCCGGCCTCGTGGCCGTCTCTGTCGAGGCTTCAAGCCGGACCCGCCACCATGCGCCTCAGCGTCTGTGCCAAGTCGCCGCCCCCTGCTTTGTTGAAGCGCCGTGGCCCGCCAGGATAAACCATCGTTCCCTGAACCACCTCTAAAGCTGCCTCGCCGGGTCAGCTCTACTCCGAATTGCCGCTGTGCCCTCTGCCTGGACCTGCCCTGCTGCTTTGAGCTGCCTTGCCGGTTCGATGCCTCTGCCGCGGCCTCTCTCCGGGCCGCGGCCGTGGGCCACTACAGTCACAGACTTGCTAAACCGCCCTGCCGGCTTGATGCCTCAACCACGACCGTCTGATTCCGACTCGTCCTTGCCCAGCCTCTACTCGGGCTGCACGCCCGCAGGCCTCCGATTCGAGTCACCGCCCGTTCCGCCTTGCCCCCGCGGCTTTACGCTAAGTCGACGTCACCAAATTACCGCAACAAATCGCCTCTGCTGCTGTGACTATGACCCGCCGGCCAGTTTGCGCCTATGACCTGCCGGTTTAAACTGCCGCATCCCCGCCATCGCCGGTTTGCGCCTCCAACTCATTGGCCGTTGCCGAGCCGCCGTTCTTGCTACTCCAGTGTCGCGGTGCCGCCCGAGCGCTTCTGCCGCAAGGCCGCCTGAATGAGTCGCCCCGTCGCCATGGCTTGCCGGCGCCACCTTGTTTCGCCCTGAATTTGAGCCGCCGCCGCCACGGCCTTACTTCACTTCCACCCACGCCGGTCTCCGCCACCTTCTTCTGCTCCGAGTCAGCCACAAGACAGCATGCAGCCTAGCCGTCCTCCACTTGCTGGTTCAACGACTGAGCGCCCGCTCGCCCGCCCGGCCTTGGCCTCGGCCGGCTCCGGCCGCAGGCACGAGCCCTGGCCGGCCTCTGCGAGCCGCCTCCCGCCTCGTTCCTCCTCGTTCCACTACGCTGTTCCCGTAGCGCGCCAGGGCCGGTTCTTGCATCGCCCCTGCTGGCTTGCGGCCCCACTGTGTCCCCGCTCCGGTCGTCCAATCACACGGGTTGCACCCGTACGCTCCCATGCATATTGATGAAAAAATGAGGAGAAGTTTGGCCTGGTGGATACAGAGATAGGCATCGGGCCTCTTGATGAAAAAAGGGGGCTTGTTGGACGATAAGTCAAAGTGATTAGGTGTTGTTGAAAATCCTTTGGATGCATACATAAGGATCAAACAAAATTCACTAATAGCACAGAAAGGTTATCTACGGGTGTCTACGTCCAGATCATTTGTGGTTCACAAACACCAGGTGCTATCCTTTCTATAAATCTTATCAGTATATATTACATTGGTTGAAAAACAATTATTCCGGTCTGTGGTATTTTTATTTCGCAGACCATTAATTATTACAAAGGTGTGGCAAAGGGGCGTAAGCCAATATTTTTTTTTGCACTAGTACTTGTCCGTGACGTACTGCTAGACGAATACGTGAGCAAGTCGCCGCCCCCGCTACATCAACATACGTGACGGACTCATCGTCCGCGCCTACAGCCGACTCGCCCGCCTTTACCGGGGTGATCATCAACTCCACGATGGATAATTTTGGGCCTAACATATCAGGTGAAATCCATCCAGTATGTTTTCATATTATATATTTCTTTCTTTAAAAGAGCAATTACTCCAGCTTGCAAAGTTATTTAATGCAGGACCCTAAACCGCCATATTGGTGCAAAATTAAAGGCCGTCAGAAACTTGCCGGCTTCAAAAAAAGGGATTCTGGTTTAAAATCGGGAAAGCTGTCTCCCACAAAGCTTTGAAGCTCTCAATATCCGGTTTAAGAATTTCTGGTTCAACAAGCATAATCTCTCGCAAGTTCGAGTTCTCAGGAAAAATTAAAGGGACCAAAGAGAGTCTGTTGCAAAAGCATAGCTCAAACATAGGTGCCCCTTGAGCACAGCTCACAATAATCACTTGGGGGCTTGGTCGTATCCGACCATAGCTACACCTCTTGATCGGTGCAAGGCCACCAGGGAAATTACTTAGGGGCCAAAGAGAGTGTTGCACAAGCATAACTCAAACATAGGCACCCACTGAGCACAGCTCAACATATTGCTTGGGGATTCTTTGCTATCGCAATGAACAAAGAATATACACTTTTAATAGGCTATCAAGCCACGGCTTGGAAGCCAGGTGTATACACCTAAAACCCCGGATTAACCTGCCTTCATCCAGTAAGCCACTCCGTCCAGGTAATCCTGGTATGACCCGCCGAACGTTTGACAAGTCAATCTTATACAGACCCTAAACTTGTCGAAATTAAAACAACGATTGGTTAATGTGAGGCCCATCTTAAAAGGCTTTGTAAAATGGTTTAATTCAGCGGCCTGACAGCCCATGAAAAGCCTCGAATTTGGGGCCTGGCAGCCCTTGAAAAGCCTCGACTACAAGTTTTCATATGCTTTTATTTGTCAAATTTTCTCTTTTGATGAGGTTTACAACACTTTTATGATAAACCGGCGTTTATTGACCCGGCTTGGCTTTCAACTACAAGTTGTCAGTACATGATCAGTTATAATCTGGCTTTTATTAACCCGGTCTGGCTTTGGACATTAAGTCGCCAGTATATATTAGGATTGCGCCATTGGAATCATGCGCTTATAAATCATTGGATTATATTATTCAAATCTTTAATAGCCAACATGGCTAGATTTTTATTATGGTTATCAATAACCAATATTATGTCTCAGGTTTTCAAAGTCTCTTTTAGCGCAATGGTTATTACTTTATCAATGGATATGATTTATTCTACAATGGAGGGAGTAGTCCCAAGTCGCTGTAGGCTTACGACCCGGCACTTGGGGGCTACATTATTTAAGTTGAGATTATATCAAATATGCATGTCTCATGTCGGTGCAAGCATGCACCATGACACTTTGGGGCTAATGCAAAGTTATTTTTGCTCACCTCATCGAAGACCCGACTCATCACATCATAATGAGCCGGCCCTTGGGGGCTACCAATTGCTCCTGTCAAAATTCAAGGTACAAAAGTTTTAATCCATTATATTGAGAGATTCATCGCTCAATTGGTAAAGCACAAAGCTCTTAACCTTGTGGATGTGGGTTCAAGCCCCGTGATGAGAGTTACATCAGATGATGTTATTTTCAATGAAGTATACATAAAGTCCCAGTTCAGTATAATCTTACTAAACTGGCCCTTGGGGGCTACACGTTGTTGTTAAAGTCTACATGATCATATTTTCAAAGTCCCTACTCCTTATTTGCATAATGACCCGGCCCTTGGGGGATACACTGGTTGAAGTTTTTATGAGCATCAGGAAATTACAAGTCCCAGGTTGCTGCAAGCATGACAACCCGACACTTGGGGGCTACATATTTGGAATTTTATGACCAGTGATGAACAAACTGGATTTCTTCAAGATTGTAACATTTATATTGAATCGAGTCTTAAGCAGTTACTACACTCCTTTCTTAAGACTTGGGGGCTACAAGTGATATGCACACAAAGGAGGTATATTTTCAAGCTTGATGTTAACTACAATTATGACCCGGTGCCAACAATACTTATAAACCGGTAATTTTTGCAATGATAAACTAGAAAGTTCTACAATCTTAAACCAACTGAAGATCAGATGAGTATTTCAAAGACCAATATTTTTGTTAAGCAATCAAAGGAGTTATTCTTCACAATATTTCTCTATGACAAACTAATGTCAGTAATTTGATTATGAAGCTGGCCTATTGACCCGGATTTTCTAGAAGGAAATGACAAGGATTTAAGGATGCTCAGGATCAGTTTAACATGGATAAATCCAAATTAAACTGGGGGCTAATGTCGGGGATATACCCCGCGGTATGACCCGGCCGGAGTTATAACCCGGCTGGTACTTGGTAAACCGGCAGGAGTTAAGTCAGATGATAACCCAGCAGGAGTTAAGTCAGATGATAACCCGGCAGGAGTTAAGTCAGATGATAACACGACAGGAGTTAAGTCAGATGATAACCCGGCAGAAGTTAAGGCAGATGATAACTCAGCAGACAATCATAAACCGGGAGACCATCATAAACCGACAGACCATCATAAACCGGCAGACCATCATAAACCAGCACCAGTCATAACCCAGCAGACAGTGATAACTGGGTTGCCAGGGGTTATGAAGCCCGAGACGTTATGAAGCCCAAGATGTTAAGAAGCCCATGAAGAGAAGTCAGAATAGTTAAGTCTTAAGTCCGAGTTGGACTCTACATGTAACCCGCCCCTTCAACTTATATAAGAAGGGGCAGGGCTCCCCAAAAAGGGACAAGCAACAAGAAATAATCTCTAGGGCTAGACATAACTGTGAGAGCCGGTTTACGGCGACTCCCTCGTGATGATAATAAGACCTGGCCTCAAACAACATGTAGGGTTGTTACCGGATGATGTTTCTCGTGGCCCGAAGCTGTCTAAATCCTTGTATAGTGTTGCGTTTCTCGATTTCGCTCAACCCCTCTCAAGCTACAACATAGATACGTTGGCCTCACGACTAAGTCCTCACACTAGGACATCTTCCGTGATGATTCCATGACATGAACAGTATCCCGTGGAGTCCCGTTTTGTGATAAGCCACACCCCTCCCGATGAACAGGACCCCCGTTTCGACCGTAGCGCTCCAACACAAGTCTGTTTCGTCCATTTTGCGGTATGCAACACCCCTCCCGATCAACGGGACCCCGTTTCGTCCATAGGAGGTCCAACACAAGTCCGTTTCCTACGTTTTGTGGTACGTCAGATCCCTCCCGATGAACAGGATCCCGTTTCGAACGTGGCCGGTCGAACACAAGGCCATTTCCTCAGTTGTGTAGTACGCCAAGCCTTGTTTCCATCACTTGTTCCGTCCAAGCCGGTTGGCTCCCACGCATTCCGTTGCCTCCCGATGAACATGATGCATTCCGTTGCCTCCCCATGAACACGACGCATTCCATTGCCTCCCCATGAACACGACGACGACACAATTTCTCCGTTCCGACCCAGCCATGTACACGAGCCCTGGCCGTACGTATGCGCGAGTAGGCATTCGAGACCCCGCCCATATGTACGTACATGGCCGTATTTACTTTCTTACACCCTGGCCGTTGCACATACATGTACATGCTACGTGCGCGCCTCTACTACGACACGTGCGCGCCTCTACACCCACCAGTATGTACGTACACATTCGTGACCAGAATGACAATGCTACGTACGCTTCGACCAGGAGGGTCCTGACTATCAGGCACTTCCTTGCGTGTGAAGATGTAGCTGGTGGGTCCCAGCAGTCAGGGGGAGAATCATTTTTTTTGCCCGGACGCACTTCCTTGCGTGCGAAGATGTAGCTGGTGGGTCACAGCAGTCAGGGGGGAAACGTTTTTTTGTGAAATACAGTGGCCCATCCGATGGGTCCCTGCTGTCAGGTGGAGGTATCATTATTTTCCACGTAATAAGGAGGCACTTCCTTGCTGTGGCTGTGGACCCAGCTGTCAGCCTCTCCCCGTACAGTGCACGTCCGATGGAAGTCGTTCCTTGACCACATTGACCATGCCGCGCCGAGAGCACCACGGAGGTGAACGATGGCGAGGCCTAGGAAGGGGATGACACAGAGCTGGGGAAGACGCAGCAGTGGATGCCCACGTGAAGAGGAGTACGAGGGTTCACTGGTTCGGTTGCAGTGTGAGGCTGCCATCGCCGTAGAATAACAGGGGTTGTGGGTGAGTAGAGGGATGGCCTGGCCAGCGATGGGAGTAGTATGGGGGTGGTGAGGCCTCTGCGACAGCACAGCCGGCCACAGGAGGCAGGAGCAGGCGGCACAACCGGCGCTGCTTTGGGCGGCTGGAGCAAGAAGACCAGAGGTTGAAGAAGCACTATGGCCGTTGGATGGACATCATACGGTCACTAGAGTATTGACTAAGTTGACAAAGCCCTCCGTCCCCGTCAACTTAGTAGGCCCACAAGTCAGCCACCCACTATGGTGGGTCCCAGCTAGCAGGGGGTATTCATTTTTTGTGCGTAATAAGGAGACACTTCCTTGCATGCAAAGATATAGCTGGTGGGTCCTTCCGGTGGGTCCCAGATGTCAGCTGGAGGAATCTTTATTTTGCGTGTAATAAGGAGGCATTTCCTTGTGTGCGGCCGTGGACCCAGCTGTCAGCCTCTCCACGTACAGTCCACGTCCGATGGAAGTCGTTCCATGACCACGTTGACCACGTTGTGCCGAGAGCACCAGGGCGGTGGACGACGGCGAGGCCAAGGAACGGGACAACGCGGAGCCGGGGAAGACGCTACAGTGGATGCCCACGCGGAGAGGAGTACGAGGGTTCACTGGTTCGGCTGCCGTGTGAGGCTGCCATCGCCGCAGGGCCTGGCTAGCGGTGGGAGTAGTTGGGGGCGTTGAGGCTTCAACGGCAGCACAGCCGGCAACTGGAGGCAGGAGTAGGCGGTCTTGCTGGCGCTGGTTTGGGCGGCTGGTGCAAGAAGAGCAGCACTTGAAGAAGCAGGAGGACCGTTCGATTCAAATCCAACGGTTACTGCTGCTACAATCGTTTGTTGACTAAGTTGACAAGCCCTGCGTACGCGTCAACTTAGTAGGGCCACAGGTTAGCCTACCAACCGGTGCGCCCCAGATGTTAGTGGGAGGAATCATTTTTTCTCGCATAATAAGGAGGCAGTTGATTGCGTGCGGCCAGGCCAGCGGAGGGAGTAGGGTGGGCCGGGGAAGCCTGCGCAACATCACAGCAGGCCATAAGAGGAGGGAGCAGGTAGTCCCGCCGGCGCTAGTTTAGGCAGCTGGAGTAGGAAGATCAGAGATTGAAGAAGCACGTCGGCCGTTGGATGGACATCCAACAGTCACTACTGCTAGAATCGTGTGTTGACTGACAAAGCGTTGCGTAAACAAGTCAGCCTCGAAATCTGTGGCGTGTACAACCCATTTGCTATTATTTTTATATTTTTTACTCATTTTCTAATTTATATGGAATTTATTGCAGCCCGTTTTCCATTTTTAGAATTGCTGCCCATTTTTTGGTTAGTACCAGGGTCAAAAAAATTAACTAAATATGAGCGAAATTTTGAAAATACGCAAATTTTGGCTGGGGAACAAAATATTCTTAATCCAAAAATTAGTAGCCATACTAAAACAAGTTTAAAAATAAATTAGTACTATGTCATATTAAATCCAATGAAATACTGTAAAATATCAGTGAAGAACAAAAACAAAAAAGAAACTATCATCCCATTTGTTATATTTTTTTTGGAATTTTCAACCCCTTTGATATTACTTTTAACAGACACTGACCATACTCTTTGGCCAGGCCAGAATACATCCCTCCTCGTCTTGAAAGATTTGCAGCCCAGTAAGTCGAAGAAATCAAATAGGCCTAGCTTGGGTATTCTTCAAAAAGAAATGTTGGGCTACCTATTTTCCCAAAGAAAAACCTGCTGGGCTGGTCATGTTCTTAGACGGGCCATAGAGACCGCACAACCCAGTTTATAGCCTGCTCCTCCGAATTACTACTAAAAAAAAGTTTTGCAATTCTGTCGTTAATTGACTATACCTTAAAAATGATGTGGGTCCCGGATATCAGCAGGGTGGATTAGAGTAAAAAAACAAGGGGTGCATCTGAGTAGTATAAGAGGCACTTGCTTGTGTTCGGGAGTGGACCTGGTGGGTCCGTACTGTCATACTCACAACTACAGTGCTCTCCCGATTCACTATATTGACAGGGACCGTTTCGAAAAAAACTATGTTGACAGGGCCGGACGGCGGCGCCGCGGCGAGCGCACCAAGGCGGAGGATAAAGTGTTGTCGCCAATGTGCTGGGCTGGGTTGGACATTCTTATTGAAAAATAAAAATGGACTGGAACTATTTACGACATTGACTATGATTTGCATGGGTCCGCTGGTTGCACAAAGAAAATGCTAGGAGAAAAAATACTGGTCGCTATCTTTGCCTAAGAATAATATCGACTGAATGTAACGACACTATCATAGGAAATAATATCCTCCTGTTAAATCATGAATTTAAAGAACTGGGGCATGAGCATTTAGCTTTATTTATTTATTTACTTATTTATGTTTAGGGGACCATGAGCATGTACCTAGGCCGGATTCATGTGAGAGCCTCCCTTCCGGTTAATTATGGGCTCCTCTATTGGGCTTCATTAGTGGGCTGCATGTTATCAACAAGTGGAAAATGTGTTTCGTACGAAAAATAGTATGCGTTACGTACGGTACGGGGCACTAAGGATCGAACCGTGCAACGACTTTCAAAACATTGTGTTTGTGGTTCTAACAACACATTTATTCAACCAAGGCTGGGGGTGCAACAGAAGCAGTAAGCAGGCCAGAAGAGTGAAGACGTAGCTCTCTCTTCCAAACCAAACATCAGCCATCACTACAAAAGGGCTACCAAAAAAGAACAAGTGTATGCATCAAACTAAACAAAGATCCTACTACACCAAGTGTACGCATCTAACTAACTGGCTCAGTTAGACGTTACTATTAATTAAGCTGTGGAGATTGGCTGACGGTTTGAACCAAATGGGTGCTTGACGGGGGAAACTCCAGCCAGCAGGTCGAAGTCTGATACTTGCGACCCTCTCTCCTACTTTGGGCTGCAGAGCGTGGCGGCACATATCAGGGTATGGTGCATGCAGAGACGCATGGTACGCTGTGTACACACAGTTTTGCCTGATGAACGAAACCGCGCTGCCATCATGATCCTTGCAGTCGGTTATCTCCAGGTTAATCGGATAATTCAGTCCGAACAGAGAGCGTGTACCAAGGCTACTTACCAGCCCCCAATAAAAAATTCCTGAAGGACCAGAGAAGCTGGGATCCTGCTCAAAGACCTTGCAGTGACTGTGATTGTATTCCGCGAAACAACACGTCCGGTATGTGCGAACGATCATCAATCTTTCGCCGTCGTCTGATCGAGCTAGGAACAACCTGCAACTGCCATGCCACTTTTCTTTGAAAGGTTCTGGGATTAGGAAGGGTAGGGACACCAGGCGGCCTACAACATCATATCAAGTTGGAGTCAAATAAAAAAGGGCTCTTGATTTAGTCAATCTTAAGAACAGCATGTTATGAGCATGAATATTTTTTCAGTAAATGTTGACAGTAATATAAGCAAGCCATCATGATATCATAGGAAAGTAACATACTGCTGTAACAGCCGTTTGTAGCGATGACTGGAGTAGGCCAGCAATACGTCCAGCCATAGAAGGAGTCGATAGCGTAAATGAAGCCCTTGTGTTCAATGGCATCATAGAACCATGGAGGACATATGATCCTGCGATGGACGTGCAGATTTATCCACTTACCGCGGTGACCTGTCAGATAGGCGAGCCCGCGTTTGAAGAACGCAATTAGCCTGAAATCTTTATAATTCGCAGATCTTGTGGGCACTTGGCAGATTACAACCTTGAGCAAATCAAACTTGGTATCATGTTGGCTACTGTAAGATTCCTAGTATTCTGGGCCGCGGTGCCAAAGCAGTGCAGTGTTAATCGAAGGAAGGGGGGTCAATCGTCGGGTGTAGACCTCCACGAGCATCCAGTTGTCGTGACCGTCGACGAGCACCATCCAAGACGTGTTCATGTCGACCCAGTACATACCGTTAATGTAGCTGAGGCTGACGGGGATCGGATCGCAATGAAGGTGGTTGATGCTTGCCACCCTACGATTGTTATGCTGCGTGGCATCCGTTTCTGAAGATCAGGCGGCATCAGCAAGCAAGGAGCTAGCTTAAAAAGCTCTGGCCTGAGGGCTTTGAGTAAACGGTACAGCCCTAACGAGCACGCGGCGAGCGGCATGGTACTGAGATTGTCCACAGGCGAAACAATGAGCTTGATTACCTCTGTGGGGAGCGAATTCTAGCCACTCTTTCGACGGACGCTGCTCGGTTCTGCCATTGTTAGTGCTTGGGTTTCGGACGAGGGGGGGAGGCGCCTTAGCGGGGATGGAAGCTTGGATGAGATTATGTGCGGACAAAGATGGAGAAGCGAATATGTGCTGCGGGAAGTGGACAGGTGATGATGACTACAACACGCCTCTTGACTTACGAGACACATACCAGCAGCGTAGGGTCATATCGATGCCAGACAACTTGCTTGAGTGATCACAGTACTGGTACTCCCTACAGTACCGACTACAGTACTATGCCCTAGATTGGTAGAGTAGAGTAGTAGAGTAGGACTCTGCTCTACTACTAGCACCGAAGGAGTAGTATATTCTAATCTAAAATAGTTACAAACTTCAATGCCCGAGCGTGGAACGACTACGAACCGTGCTCAAAGACCGTGTCTACGTGGTGTTTGGACTTATATGCAAAAAAATAGCAAGATGCCCGTGCATTGCACGGCAGACCATCATCACCAACTCTATTTTTTCTGTACTCCTACTCCTATAAAAGACTCAGTTGGTGATGATGGAGGCGAGGAGGCGTGTTCAGCCCGGCGTGCAGCAGACGGCGCAGCGCTATTCGATTTGTTATAAAAAAACAAAGAAGAGTAGTAGAGATATAGACATAGGGAGGAGCACGAGGTTGTGGGAGATAAGGATGAACGAGGAAAGGCCTTATCTGTAAATGTGGAGAGAGGTGCGGGTATCTTTTGTAAAATTGTCATAGTTGGCTTTCTATCCATCAGATATAGATCGGACGGTCTATATTACAAGATGACAGGCATACCATCATCACCAACTTGGTTTTTTATAAGAGTAGATATATATATATAGGTATAGATAGATAGAGACTAGGGAGTACTAGTAAGCACACCATCTAGTGGTTCGTGTGCTAGTCATGCGCTCCATTCAGCGGCCGCAACGTCCCCTACAGCCACTCCCTCATGCGCTCCACTCGGCGGGCGCTATTGAAATCTGGGGAGCGCACTCTCGCGACTGCTGGCAGCCACGACTTCACCGACGATGACTTCTTCCCCGACCTCGGCAACCTCTTCCTCAACGACATGGGTGACAACCTCAACACCAACGGTGCTGCTCCCGTTGCATCTATGTGTTTTTGTCCTTCCTGTTCGAAATCGTGGTAGAATTCATGTTTCTACTCTGTATCCTACTACTATGCTAGTCCACATGATTAGTTTCATCTCTGTTATAGCCGTCATGATTTTTTTGTGCTTATTCGGAATAAATCTCGTAGTAACTTCCTCATATATTCAACTGGTGCAACGTCCCCTACAGCCACTCCCGTTTCATGTACGGCCTGGTCGATGCCTCCAAGGAGCCCTTCGTCCACTGCTATGAGTGCCCGATGCCCTTTTGTGACTCGCCGGTGGACATGGTGCATTACCTCATGGATGCGTGCAGCGGTCACTACTGGCCCTTGGCGGAGAACGTCAAGTACGACACGTGCTACCGGTTCACCATGCCGGAGTCGCTGGAGGATCACCGCCTCCTGCTAGTCTCGGAGGAGGACGGCAGCGTCTTCCTCTTGATCGTGGGCACTGGCGAGGCCCGCGCAGGCCGCTGCCCCGTCTTTGTAATGTGCGTCAGGGGCGTCGTCGCTGACGCTAACACTGACACGACGCAGATTTACGGGTGCGTGGTCAATGTTACGACCCCTCCGGGTCGCGTGGTCAGCGACACCGGCCTCATCGAACAGACTTGGACTCTGGGGAGCTGGGACTATCCCGCCAATGTGGACTTGGAAAACCCATGGCATCCTTTACCCGCCGACGCGGTGCACGGGGACTCCAAGGAGGTTCACCTGGACATACGCATTATCAAGTGCACTTAGAAAACATGTAGTGTGTGTGTGGGCACTTATGGCTCGTGTCTTTGCCGCTTTTGATTCTGTAAGCTTGTCGTTAAACTTGAGTGGCTTTCGCCACAGTCTTTCCTTTGAACTGCTCCTCTCAGTGAGCTGATGTAAGACACTTTGGGTTTCATCTGATAATGGAACCAGGGAGGAGCCTCCCTGTTCTTCTAAAAAAATACGCATTATCAAGTTAAATGTTGATCATTAGTCTTCGCTCAATGTAATCCGCTGTCTAAGCATGTGGAGACTTCCATGCAGGATCTTGCTCTATTGGAGTATCGCGCATGAATAAAAGTGTATCCGTTTATGGTTTAGTCTAGAATCTTCCATGTATGAATTTTTACTACAGTACTGGTGAAAGACTTATGATGAACCATTTCTTACATCTCCTCTGCCCCCTTGCAAGTCATCCTGACTTAATCCCTTCATCTAGGTGTATAAGGGCATGGTTAATATTACTTAATAGTATAGCCAAGTGTTGACTATAAGAAAGTGCCATGTCATCTGTAGCCAACATGTATAACAATCGATACTAAAAACAAATTCTTAAAGATCATTTCTTGCAAAGCACAATAAGTGTTATTTCTTCACAAGTTTTGGATGCAGGTTGAACAGTTGAACAGTTGAACGCTTTTCTTTGCAAAAGATACCTTTTTATCTATTTCACCCAGATGTTTGTCAGCTCTAGAGATGAGATAATATCCGAAGAAACCTATCGATACCCGTTACACATGAGATGACCCCCACATCCTTTATCAAAATAAACAACTCCCCGATCAATGCATTTCACTCTTCGGTGCAATGCACGGGCACCTTACTACTATAGATTAGTACGACCAAAAATTGAACTAACATTATATATAGTACGATAAATACTGATGCATGTCACCTAAATTTATATCATTCAAAACTATGTTCAAATACGAATCCAACGACATAGTTTCTGTTAACATGCACTAACATTTTGTTAGTTAAATCTTCAGTCAAATTCAATGGGGGACTAATAAACCACGACCGATGTAGTACAAGTGTAGAGGGCGGCTCTACACGGGAGTCTCACCTCTCACCCCGCTCGTGGCACGGTAGTAAAGCCGTCATATCACAAAACCCAACCACTCCCAATAATAAGTGGCCTGGTAAAATAAACGGACAAGCAACCATCACATCTCTCCGTCTTTTTTGCATTTCATCTCTCTGCATTTACTTTCTCCGGTTCATCTCCACACTCGATCCCTAGCTACTACTCCTAGGGCCAGTTCTTTTGGCGGCTTCCCCAGCTTTTCCCACAAGACTAGTCACAGTGGAGAGTAACAATAAGGCGCCTCACTCATTTATTTGGGCTTCTAAACTACTACTCCGTCCTGGTTTATTCCTCACCATTGTAATTTGTGCTAAATTTTGACCAAAGATTTAACTGATAAATGTTACTCAAAACACTTAGGCGCGGTGCATCTAGGTGTGTAAGGATAGCCATAGTTGGGGTAACATAAGTAGTATCATGCACTTGGGACTCGCAAACATGCTTATGTGGCAGACAATTAAAGAAGAGAGAGATGGTTATAGTAACATAGGTAGATACCGTAACATAATAAATGTGATGCTACTATGTGTCATGCATGGCAATAAAAGAGACCATCTATGATACTAATCTATAATACTATGCACTATAGAGGTAGTAACATAGACTAGTAACATATGCATGTTACTAGTCTAAGTTACTCCCCACTATGACCAGCCTAAGTCATCTTATGAAAACCAAATAATCCCAAAACACTTAGGCGCGGTGCATTAACTTCTACCTCATTTCTTGTTTCTTGACATATCAACCAATAAGAGATAAAGAGTGTGCATGCTTTTAATGACTTGAGATATCAAACACGACATGCAGTGGTTAGTTCATTGCATGCAATACTATTAATTAGCAAATAAACAATAACGTTTCTCGTTTTCTCCTCCTCCTTGGTCACAGTGCACAACCAAAGATGACTTACTCACCTAGACGCATGGAGTAATGCCTGTGACATGCACTAACATTTCATTAGTTAAATTTATGATCAAAATTTGACACAGATTACAATGGGGACCAATAAACCAGGACGGAGGTAGTAGTTATGGGATTACTAATCTAGAAGCCTAAAAAACTGTCCCCTGGTACTCCTACTAGTAGTAGTACTCAAGTTGGAATTCCAATTGCACGGCACAACTTGTTAGGCAAAAAATTCGATACAGGGTGTAGGAAGCGGTTTGGGAATTTGCATGCCTTTCCAACCAGTGAGATACTCCATACAAAGTACGACAGAGAAATAACCACAAAGAAGGAAGCTAAAAGTAAACAATCAAACGAGCATTTTGTTGCATTTGTTTTGCATTGAATCATTTCACAAGCTTGACTAGTGTTGTTTTTCTACTTTTACGAAAACCGCATCGTAATGTTAAAACGTGCATTTGGACGTACATAAGTAATAGTAGTACTCCCTCCGTCTAGGTGTACAAGTCTTCCCTCCTTCTTGATCACCGTGCACAACCAAAGATGACTTATTGACCTGGACGGAGGGAGTAGCACAGTCTGCAAGCATATATCGAGAGAGACGTGTAGTCCGATAGTATATAGTAAAGTTTGTGCTATATGCACGTACTTGCAAAATGCGTAATAATACACAACGTTTCCAAACTTTCCCTTTTACATACTTAATTAAGGACGCTAAAAATTCCTGAACGTTCGGGATTTATCATTTGCGTCCCAAAACTAATGAGATCACCTTACGAAACAAAAATTATACTCCTCCAAAAAGCCACGGCGCTCGCAGGAGCGCTTGCGGCACGCCACGAGTGCCCTGGTGCGCGGCCATTTCCCAACGCGCCAACACAACGCCTCTTCCTCAGCCTTTCAACTCGTGAGGTGCTGATTGGCGGCTTGCCGGTGGGCGAGCACGATCTCACCTGTGTGGTGATCCGGCGCCAACAGGTACTCCTCCTGGCTGGAAGCGTGCACCCGGTCCATGTACCGCCAAGCGTAGATGAGGAGCTTGGGCCCGACTGCACTCAGGGCGTCGGCATGGGCGTCCTCCGCTACCCTCACGGCCCTCGCATGAGCCTTCTGCCAAAGAGCCAACTGCCTGACTCTCTCGGACGTGACATAGATCTCCCAGGCAGCTTGTTGCGTGGTGCGCTTCTCTTCCTCGGCCTTCTTCTCCGCCTCTATTTTGGCGCGCTCTGCTGGAGGCAAAGCCTCCCAGAAGGCGACATCCATTTCTTTCCAAAGCTCCTCAAGGCTGGGGGGCTCGGCGGGCGGCGCGGCGTTCTCCTCATAGCAAGGAGCCGACGCATCCTCCGACGCGCGTGCTGGCGAGATTGGGAACACCAACGCGTCCACCTCGACACGTCGCGGTGAGGAGCGGAACACCGACGCGTCCTCCTCAACTAGTGGCGGCGAGGAACGGAACGGCGACGCGTCGCGTTGCGGCGAGGAGCGGAACACCGACGCGTCCTCCTCGACTAGTGGCGGCGAGGAAAGGAAGATGACATGTCGCGTAGCGACAAGGAGCGAAACACCGACGCGTCCTCCTCGACTAGTGGCGGCGAGGAACGGAACGGCGATGCGTGACCGTCCGCGTGGTGCAGCGAGGGGCTCCTAGGGCTTGGGAGGGGCGATGCCATGGTAGTCGACGTGAGAGGGAGGGGGGAGATAGCGATGAACGTGAACATGAGGGGGAGGAGATAGCGATGTCGTGGGAGGCGCAATATTTATAGCGAGCAATGGCACACCTACGTAAGATATGGACTGAGCTGCACTGACTTAACTACAGGTCCAGTTGCATCACTGACATGTGGGCCAGTACCCTGATGGGCCCATATGTCAGTGACCCAATGCACCTGAAGTTAAGTAAAAGCTACGTGGGCATATTTGTTGGAGTAAATTACGAGGGAGCGAAGGGGTGGAAATATTGCTGGTCACAATGGATTGGACGAGCATGGGGGGAGGAGAGTCATGCATGCAGATTTTTTCACATGGGGTGGAGTGGTGGGACTGCCGGAGGGAGAAGGAGAGTTTGGCAGGCATATTGTTTCCACACATGGAGAGGAAAAGATTTGGAGACGAACGGGCTTCCTGCAGGTATGGGGAACAGTGCATAATAATTCATCTTGCATGCCGGGCTAGGTATAGTCTCAAGTCATTAAAAACATACACGCCCCACACATGTTCATATTTCAAGGTGCACTAAATTATTGCATGCGATGATTAAGGCTGGCCATAATGGTGGTATCTTAGCTGGTATCATGCACACGGGAATAGAAAACATGCTGATGTGGCACAGAATTAAAGAAGAGAGGGGGGTTAGAGTAACTAGTGTTCATGCATGCATTGGTAAACACATTTTTTTGTGAAGAACGACAACATTAGTTGAGTACTCTTGCAGACTTCAAAAACTATTCCACCGCCTCTACTATCTTGCTAAGAGTAGGTGAAATTTTTGAGTCGAGCCCTTTAAACTAGAAGGGAGGTAGTGGTACTCTAATAGCTAGGTGTGTAAGTCATCTTACGAAAACCAAATAATCCCAAAACACGTAGGTGCGGTGCATTAACTTCTACCTCGTTTCTTGTTTCTTGACATATCAACCAATAAGAGATGAGGGTGTGCATGCTTTTAATGACCTGAGACTATCAAACATGACATGCAGTGGTTAGTTCATTGCATGCAATACTATTTAATTAGCAAATAAACATTAATGTCTCTCGTTTTCCCCTCCTCCTTGGTCATGGTGCACAGCCTAAGATGACTTACTCACCTAAACGGAGGGAGTATCAACATTCGCAATGTCAAATCAATATTTTTACACTCATTATAAATCGTAGCTCTTATACTCATTATAATCAGTATTGTAGATATTGATACGTTTAGTATAAATTTGGTCGTGGGATTTCATTGATGCTTGTCAAAGCGTGGAGGAAGCGGAGCTTAGGGCTTGCATTGCCGGTCTCTACATAGGTATTTCTCTTCATAATCCTGTAATTTTAGAGACTGATTGCGCTTTTGTGGTAGCGTCTCTTTCATCGGGGGACTATGACAGGTCTGCTATGCGTGACCTGAAGATGAAAGCGTTGAGCATCTCGAAGTTGATCAACAATCTTCAATTGTCAAAGATTAGCCGTTCGGCCAATAAGGTGGCACACTTAATCGCTAAGTATAGCTTTGACAATAGATTAGATGGTATTCTTGTAAATAACATACCGCCCTGTGTGGTGAATATTGTATCAAATGAGTGTACTGGTGTGGCTGGTTAATTAATATAAGGTGGTGTTAAGAAAAGTATAAATTTGGTCAAACACTTTGCAAACGGTTGACGGGAGTAAAAAGAACCAGAGGGAGTATCATGCATGCGGAGTAGGCAAAAAAAATTTGCTCATTTATAGCCGGTCGAAGTCTCAAAGGGCACGACCGCGCGAGGGAGGCGAAGGTCGTGGGAGGCGCGACGGTTGACGGGATTAAGTGAAGTTACATCCATGCGCCGGCATGGCGTGCGAACAGCCAGAAGCTATACCGCCAGGCCTACGATATGGGTCTAGTAGACATGACATCTAGTGGGTCCCGCATAGTTCTCGAGAACTCTTTTGGGGCTTGCAGCAGTTTATCGACCGGGCAAGCCAGCAACCCAACGCCGTTCGCACGCCCTACTCGTCCCCGTCTTCTACCTCACAACAGTTCGCTCCCAGTCATCCCATCCTTTCACATTAGTTTGCTCCCAGTTTTTGCGGGGTACAACAGTTCAACTTCTCCTAACCCTCCTCCAAAATCCATGGCCTCCCAAATCTCCATGGTCGCTGCTGAGTACCAGGTTAGAGCCATCACCGGCGATCAGTTCATCGTCATCTACACACGTGGATCCGCGACAATGAAAGCAGGGCTTGCTCGCTTCCTACGCATGCTCAACAGTTCAACGGATGAGTGGGTCGCTGGGCTAGATGTTGAGTACACCATAGTCCTGGGATGAGAGAAGGATCTAAAGGACGAAGAGAGTAAGAAGCCCGTCGTGATCTAGGTTTGCGTACATAACGTTTGCTTGGTCTACCACATATGCCATGCCAACGTTGAGTGCCAGGATTTTAAGAACTTCCTCAAGGAAAAAAGAGTGAAATTCGTTACTCTAGGCTTTAAGAACTACAGGGATGTCCTGCGTCGGATAGGTCTTGTTGTAGGCCAGCCCTTCGATCTCCAGAAGGCAAGCCTGGTGTCCTTCTCTCAACCTTCAATGTTGACCCTGACAGCAACCATGATTTATCCTTCATACACTAAACTGAAGAAACCTCATCACGAGGTTTCATCATGCATGGGAGTCGAAGACATTAGATGAAGATCACATCTTGTACGCAGCAATGGATGCCTACCTTTGTTTAAATATCTACAAGTATTGGATGAAGAAGCAGAGCCCAGTGTCCGGTTCAAGCAAAGAAGCATCGGCGAAGAGGAAGAGGAAGAGGGACGAGGACGAAGTCGAGGACGTGGACTTGGACTCCGAGTAGGTGGTAGTGCCGTCGCTCATGCTGGTTCTACTGCAGTGTCAAGCAGACTAGTTGCTTAGTTTATTTTCAAGGGTGTGTTGTGTTGAGGCCCCAACAGAACTATGTTTATGTTCTTTCTCGTTATTTGAACTCTTTAGTACGTAGAGTAGTACTAGTACTATGTCTTACTACTGTTCTTCTTGCAGTTGGTACTACTGCTCGTATCTTCATGTTCCTATTGTACTTAATACGTTTGTACTAGTAGTATAATTTGGGTCAGTCGATTTGTGAAAGAAGTTCGACAGAGCGAAGGAAGAAGACGGCAGAAGAGGTGGAAGAAGCCCTTCTAGCCATCCATGTTGCATCAAACGGCTCACATGAGTCGACTGACCCAAATTGCTCCTTCAGATTGCAGGATCCACGTGGCATTCAAGGTCTCGAAGGTAGATTCCGCGTCCGCACCCGGTTTGTGGGCTCGACGCGCGCGCGATTGGCTTCCGCCATGACAGCCACCATGCGCGCCTCCTCCGCGCGGGCGGAGACGACAATGACACGCTAGTTCCTCCTCGCCGGCATGCTGGAGCACGCGCTCGTCCTCCTCTTTCGTACACTGCGTGCATAGACGCGGCTCCACCAGCTGCTCGCGTGCTTGGCAGCGCAGCGGCATGGCGAGGAGGGACTGTAGACGACGTGAGCGGGCGAGCCTTCGTCTTCATGGCACAGGGATGGCGGCGACACGGCAGTGATGGGCGAGTAATTGTTGGCCGGAGCAGGGGGCACCGGCGTGTGCAACGGTAGCGGCGGCATATTGATGAGTGCGCGTATGGGAGCTTACTTTAGTTTTATATAAGGTTGGTCAAAGTTAAAAGAAAACCGTACTAGTACACGTAAACATTAGACTTAGGCAGCGCTTTTATTAAAAAAAATGAAGTTAGTACCACAACCACGATATGGAATCATGTGCAAGCACGTGAACCGCGGCCACGCGGTCGATCGAACGGTGCGTCACTGTGTAGCGCTCGAAGGACATCCACCGAACCTTTTTGTGTGTGTCAAAACAATCCTCGAATGTTACTCAACTTTTTTTTCCTGGGAAAGTTCTTGATGCTACAATATTTCCATATATTTGAATTTCGCTCCAGTTTGTGTTTATTTGGATTTGGACGTTTTAGGTGCGCCCTAGTTTTTTTAATACTTATTCTGTGTGTGTGACTGAGAGAGAACGTGTGTATGTGTCCATATGTGTGTTGTGGTGGAAGGGTAATGTGGAGACCGTGTGCGTGTGATACAGACATAGAGAGGTGTGAATGTGCAAATGTTCATGCATGAGTGAGACATAGACAGATGTCGATACGTTGTGTATACATGAGAGAATAGTCTTCTAGTTTACTTGTGTGTGTGTGTGTGAGGGAGAGAGAGAGAGAGAGAGAGAGAGGAGCATCCATAACACAACAACCATCTCTCTCGATTCGTCCGTCCCTCGCACGATCGCATGCAACACATGCATCAACGCGCACATTTTGACACCCTCACTCGGCCCCTGCCCACCTCAAGGCCCGCACAATCTCTTCGTGAATACCCATTTCTCTCCTTAGGTTTGTTTTCGCTCAATATCTGACACACACACGGGCGCGCGCGCGCGCGCACACACACACACACACACACACACACACACACTCCCCCGAGCACACAATTCATCCCCATCCAAGGTTATACGGCGACCACTCTCACTTGTGCTTCTTTGCACCCCAACATGCAAAACACCTCAATCTTCAAAGAGGGCATCGAGCAGATTGAAGATGGCGACCACACCGCGCTAGAGAATGTGGGGTCATTTGGAAGCAGGGTGATGTGACGACGGCTGACTGACTCCTCCCCCCCCACCCTCTCTCTCTCTTGCATAAAATTACCAATCCCTCTCTCCCCCGCACAAAATTGTCAATCCCTCAACCCATGAGATCCTTCCCCTCTTGTCCATGTTTTTCTAGCTCTCTCATCAAACATGGTGTCTCTTCTCCTTCCACGTATACAGAATCCGGATGCACACGCATCTCACATATCTTACATGTCTCCATCTTTCTCATAGACCTAACTTCTTGCTCTCTCTTTCTCTTTCTCTCTCTCTGTCTCATTAGGTTTGTCTCCTACTCTCTCGTGCACATACATACAATCTTTCTCGCCCTATCTGCTCCATCTTCAAAAGCTCTCTCTGCACGTTTCATTCACACATTGGGATATGTCAAAATGTTGCTTCTATAATGGCTGATGTAGAGTTTTGGTTGTTTTTGTTGCATCCTACAAAGTAATAACTATGAAATGCATTTAGATTCTCATTTGACTGGGATTATGTGAGTTTGAGCATGTTGTGAAGTACTATAGACCTTGTATACATCTTGGGATTCGACAATGATTGTAACTATTGAATTGTATAGACCATTACATTCGAAGTCAATAGCCTAATATATTTATTTCATAATTTCAACAAATGATTAGTTCACTACAAACTAAGAAAACAAATGTGTACTCCCTCCGTTTTCATTTTAAGTCCGCGTATTAGCATTGGTCAAAGCCAAGTTTTGTAAACTCTCAAAAAGCTTATAACAAAAAATATTAACATATACAATAACAAATAAATACCATTAGATCCATTATTGAATGTACTTTCACATCATACATATTTGTTATGGTAAATGTTTATATTCTTATAAAAACTTGGTCACACTTTAGGAAGTTTGACTTCGGTCAAACCTAATATGCAGAGTTTACTACTACTACTCGCTAGTTGCTTAGCCGAATCACTCAACACGCCACACAGGGAGTCCAGTGTCACAAAATTTTGAGGTCGGTGGGAAAATCTCCCGCGACCCTGATTCGAGCAGTGGGAAGTTACCATCATAGCCTTCGGAACAGGCCTACAGATGACGCTTGGTAGGGGGCTTTTTTCGTAACTTCAGGTTCACCCTACCCACCCAACCCCACCCCGGCACCCAGAGTAGTACACCTGAATACTCCCCATTTTCTATCCCCACCGCAAAATAGACTTCTCCACGGCACCGCAGCCTTCGTGCTCCTCCCCTTTACATCGGCGCACTCGTCCACCGCAGCGCATCTGCCTCATCGACGACCTCGTACGCCGCACTGGAGCCGGTCCACCATCGTCATCGTACACGGTGCCTCTTCCACGGTCTCAGATCTGCTTCCCGGAAGCCGACGCCAAGCGCAGAAGTACCACCGTCGTGGACAATGAACTGACTCCCGTTGCCGACCATGACTCACAAAGGCCGCCGCGACCATCGTTCTCCTCCTCAATTGGTAATGTGTGTATTGAATCACTTAGCAGTACATCTGCAGTTCCAATTTTGTGCATACCTACCCTTCAAATTTCATGGGTGCTATTGTTCCCGTAAAAGTATTTGGTTATAGCTTCCATTGTCTAACAGAATATCAGCTTGTAATTGTGTGTCGCTCCTGTATCGCGCTGTGCCTGGGTAGGTTTTTCATCTGCAACCAGTAGTGTGGCAAATGATGGAAAGGTTTTTAGAACTAGCAAGATGCCCATGCGTTGGATGCATCAAGATGCATTTGTATGAGTAGTTTATCTTGCGGGAGAAATGGATGAACGAGGGAAGGCCTTATTTGCAAATCTGGAGAGGGGCATGGGTATCTTTTTGCAAAATTCCCATTTGTTCCTACCTATCGGTCAGATATAAATTGGACGGCCTATATTGCAAGAAAAAAAAGTATAGAGAAAAAAAAGTAGACAGTAAAGGAAGTAGAGATAAATATTAAATATTAAATAAATATAACTGTAGAGAAGAGAGTAGAGATAGAAGAGATGTCGGGAAAGGATCATGCACGCGCGGGAAAAAGCGGCCGGGCGTGCGCTAGTTTTGGCGTGCGGCGTCCGGTGCGCTTTATAAAATCCAACGCCCTCCCACCGCTCTGTGCCTTACCACCGCTCTGTGCCTCGCCACCACTCTCTCCCCGCTCTTTTTCGCCTCGCCGCCACCGCGCCACCATGTCGCCGCGTCACCGGGAAACTAGGGGATACCGCGGCGTCTGCGCGCGCCTCTCCGGCGGCTTCTTCGCCGAGATCCAGTTCCGCGGGATGCGCCTCGGCCTCGGCAATTTTGACATCGCCAACAAGGCCGCCCGCGCGTACGACGCGGTGGCATGGCGCCTCCGCTGGCCTCATAGAACATTGAACTTCCCCAACGTGCAGACGCGGGAGCGAGCGCAGGAGCTTGCGCCTCTACCGCGGCTTAGCACCGACGAGGATCGTCGCGACAACCGGAGGCGGGAGCACCGTCTCGGCATCGCCGAGATGGACAAGGAAGCCATGGTGATGTGGCGCCAACACTTCCCACAGGACATCATCAACAAGCGCGAGTTCTACGTGCAAACGAGGGCGGAGAGGGATAAGAGGAGGGCGGAGCGAGCCGTCTATCGCGAGGACAAGTGTAGGCGAAAAGCGGACGCTCAATTCAACATGAGGCTAGGACCAGCGTCGCCCTGGGAATCCGATGACGATCGGTATCTTCACGCCTACAGTCAGACGTCGGAGGAGGACATCACCGAGGAGGAGTAGGACGACGAGGAGTAGTTGAATTATCTTTTTTTTATCTATCTATGTTGAGAACTATCCTCTACTCTCTAGTATCTACTTATCGATCTCAGCACTATAAACGCTTTTTTAAAGCGCCGCGAGTTGCGATTCTGTTGGAGATGCTATAACATGGCTGACGAGTGCTTTAATGTTGCCCACAAGATCCGCGAGTATTACTAGTAGTATTTTTCTTGCCATGTTGAGATTTTAAAACCACGATTGTGAACATGCAGAGGAGCAATGAAGCCCAAACACGGGATATTTGGGACATCTTCAAGGAGCGTGGCAAGTTAAAGAGGAGCTGCACCGAACCTGTAAAACGAGCTTTGGTAAGTAACACCCTTTCAATTACTTTCATTTAGCCTCGTGTTCTTCGATGTGTATATGTTGTAGTTTCTGTTTCTCTTAAGCATGGTGTTCTTCAATGTGTAATAAGAAGAGTCTTAATCGTCCTAATGCTTTCGTTTTTAGCTTCATGTAGGAAGTGGGTGTTCTCACCTTGTAGTCTATTTTTATATTTCTTTTCCTTTTGAATTCACTTCTCCGAGTTCTGTTTTTCTGGATTCTACTAAATGGATCTAGGTTTCTCTGAGTATTGATCTAAAAAATAAGTAACTTCATGTCAGGATGCAGTTCCTGCGAGGAGGGAAGTATGGTCAACCTCGAGATCATGTTTCCAAAATGAGGTTGGATTACACACAAGGTGCTAGTTCCCTAATGATGTTGGACTAGAGACAAGGTGCAAATTCCCACATGATGCTGGATTACACACAAGCCAGGTGGAGTCGTCAGTTGTTCGTGTCCTCGTGGCTTTAGTAAAGGCTGAAAGAAAGCGTTCAGCATCCCTTGAGAATGTAGCTGAGTTCCTGAAGAAGCGAAATGAGCAATCAGATGCTCTTCACCCAAGCCAAAGAAGAGATGGAAGAAGCCAGAAATAAGCTAGCAGAGGCAGAGCAGGCTAGGCGTCTCCTGGTATCTAAAACTGTTGTCAATACAAAATTTCCTTCATAATAGCTAGGTTCAAATGTTTATCCAGTCAGCATGCCTGTTGTGATGTTTGTGCATCTACTAATGTGGCACAAAATGTTTTTTTGTGTCATGTAATAACAGCAATTACTTTCCAAACAATAACAGACGAAGCATTGGACATGGTATAGTTCACGCGCAAGCCCGACATTCCAAGTTCAACTTCCACATCAAACTCATGTTCACAGATATCTGCACATTCATACATAATGTCCACAACCATGATTCACTTCAAAGCCAAAAAAATGTGAGGAGAGTTATAAATAAAGAAAAACCTCTACTAGTTCCTACTACCAGTGCGAGCACAACAAGTCAAGACCATGCGTAAATTAATTATATTTTAGTCATTTTTTCTGTTCTAAAATGCCTGCCGGCTCGCGGAAGGACATGTTGCCAGCACACGCGCGGATTCAATGAAGGCAGGCGGGGCAGTCTTAAGCTGGTTGCACGCGGCGAGGAGGCGTGCTCAGCCAGGCCTGCAGCGAGTGCGGCCCTCTTGGCCGGCGTGCCGGTTCAATGCCTGCGCTAAGAGAGGTCGCGTCTGTGTCAGAGCAATCACTCCATCCAGTCCTTTTTTGTTTGGTATAACAAAATCTCGTTTTCCATTAACATTTTACAAGTAAAATTCATGGACAAACTTTGACCCAAAGTACGATGGGGACTAGTAAACCAGAATGGAGGTCATAGTTTTTTTTTAATCAAAGAAGGGTTTCCCCTTCCGATTACTGAAAACCAGCATCTAAATCTAAACAATAGTATTTGCCCTAGAACTACCAGGTTCAACATCTTGCAACATAAACCCATGCAACCATACGCCAAGGAGGTACATAGTACTATGAATTCCATTTTCGCTCCATACCAATCGTTCTAAAAACTACTTACTACTTATAACGTGCCATTGAAAATCGGAACTCTTAACCCCGCTAAAAAACGATATTTTAAACGTGGCTACTCGATCTATGGCAACTGGCGAGCCATCGCGCTCCAAGTCGTTCACCTGTGGTCCTGACCATCGACTCCTACAAAGGTGCTCCACCACATACCCGGTACCCGCGAATGCAGCAATCGTGCACCTAGGGTTTTAGGGTTTATTTGTTAATGTCGCCTTTACATAACACTCATGTGTGCGACACAGCGAGAGGCCGACTACGTGCGTGCACCTCTTCTCTTCGTATATGTACTCCACCATTTGTTTGGTGTCCAAAATATTATAATAACTACTAGCAATGTGCCAATGTGTTGCCACATGATCAAAGTAGATTAATACATATTCACCGATTTGATAGAAAAAAGTCTAGTTTTGAAATACGTATATCACTAAAAATATGTTATGTTTCACTCAAAATATATTCCTTTGGCGGTTTTGATGAGATAAGGGAGGAATGTTGTTGGTTTCAAGATTTGAGAAGTGGTATATGTCTAATTTCTACTCTTACTAGCAAGATGCCCGTGCATTGCACAAAACATCAAGATCTTGTGGGAGAAAAGGATGAACGAGGGATGGCCTTATCTGCAAATGTGGTGAAGAGTGCAGGTAAACTGCCATATTTTCCTTCCTATCCGTCAAATATAAATCGGACGACGACATTGCAGGATGGCAGGCCCACCATCATCACCAACTCTATTTTTTATCCCTACTCTTATAAAAAGCATTGTCGGTGACAATCGTGTGCCTGCCATCCTGCAATATAGGCCGTCCGATCTATATCTGATGGATAGGAAGGAAACTATGGCAATTTTGCGAAAAGATACCCACACCCCTCTCCACATTTGCAAATAAGGCCTTCCCTCGTTCATCCTTTTCCCCCACAAGATAAACTACTCATACAAATGCATCTTGATGTTCCATGCAACACATGGGCATCTTGCTAGTTGTTGCAAAAAGCCCATGTGTGTGTGAGAGAGAGGGAGAGTGGAGGAGGACGAAGTGCATGTGTGACAAAGACACAAGTAGTGTGTGTGCGATAGGTATCAGCTTAAAATGAGGCGATAGTGTGTGTGTGCACGATCGAGAGGGCGTGTCTCAAGAAGGGAAGAAAAAGCTACATAGATACAAGGAGCGGGAGAGAGACATGTATGCGATGGTGGAAGCACGAGTGTGCGGGTGTATAAACCTATCTAGAGGCTTGCTAGTCGATAAATGTTTGTGAGAGAAATACGAGTCGGGGTGCGAAAGCGAGAGTTTTGTGTGTGAGAGAGAGAGGCGGTAGTCGGGAAGGGGAGTGGAAGCAGGAGTTGTGTGTGTGTCTGTGAGAGAGAGAGAGGAGACAGTAGTCGGGGTTGTCTGGTCGGTAAACAAATGAATAATTTCAGTCTGGGATGGAGACGAAAAGGAGACCGCAACAAATGTTGTTTCTACGGGAGGGAGGGAGAGAGAGAGAGAGAGAGAGAGAGTCATTTTAGTGGTATGAGTCATATGTAGAGACATATAGGGTGTGTGAGAGAATCCCATAGAGAGAAAGACAAATTGAAAGACGAGTGGAGACTGTGTGTGTGGCAGTGAAAAAGAAAGCTTAGGTACCGAGTGATACCAGAGAACAGTAGAGACGTGAGAGATAATGAAAACTGTGTAATGTATAATGATAGGGAGAGTGTGACACTTCTAAAGGGAGATGTCGAGAGACCATGTTTGCGAGGATAGGAGAAACATGAAGTGAGCATGTCTCGGGTGGTTGGTGCGACATATGCCAACGGGTGGCTTATCATTGTGGGAGGCAATAAGACGCCGTCGGTGCCTGGAAATGGGATAAGGCAAAGACATGCACGCCGGTGAATCTTACCCAGGTTCGGGGCTCTCCGTGGAGATAACACCCCTAGTCCTGCTCTGCGGGGTCTCCGCATGATCACTAGATCAACAAGTAGCTACAAGAGGCTCCTTGAGTTGTTCGGCGAGAGGAGGAAGAAGAGGCAATGCTAGCTCTCTTCTCCTCTCAAAGTTGTGTCTAAAATATCAAGGTCCAACCCTTTGCATGGGTGCCTCGGGGGGTTTATATCGGCCTACCCCCCGGGGGTACAATGGTAATCCGGCTGGGCCTGGGCCCAGCCGTCAGTGTCTATGCTGGTCGGCTTCTCCGTCGACAGCTGGGGCCCGCCGACTCGTGGGTCTCGCCGGCTGCCGGCTTCCTGGTAGACAGGTAGGCCCCACCGCTTGGGGGTCCTGTCGGGGGCTGGTTACTGTCGCCTCACCCTTGATGACGAGGGCTTGGTCGAGGTAAGCATGGCTACAGTGCCGCCGCCTTGCGGGTGCTCACTTTAGCCTCACCTCGTCTTGTCTCCTTAATGAGGCTCATTCTTCGAGGGAGGGAACAAGCCGGCTGGGAAGAGCCGGCTTCATCCCTGGTCGACTAAGAGGCGTGCGGCCGCCTTCGGATGTCCCTCTGGCCAAAGGGGCCACCGCCTGTGGGCCGTATCGTCAGTTTATCATGGGTGATGTCATGGTCAGTATGGCAACAGTGCCACGCCGGACGGGTCATGGCAGGCCCGTACGGCGCACTGTACCATGCGAACCCCGGGATTCGGCAGCGGCGTATCTCACTGTTGCCACGCCCTATCTTGTCGTCATTATGCTGGAACAAGCTTCGAGCGCCCGATCTGGGCCGCCTATTGGGGGCCAGCTTCTTGGAGTCAGCCGTGTGATGGTCGGCTTTATGGAGTCGGCCAAGTGCTGGCCGGCTTTCTGGAGTCGGCCATGTGGTGGCCGGCTTTCTTTGGGAGGGCTCTTGGCCAGGCCGCCCCGGTAGCCGGCCAAGGGGGTAGCCGGCCGGGGGAAGGCGGCCCTGCATCTTGGATGTTTGACGGTTCGATCAGCCTTATTATTTTTTCAAGCACCAAGGGGAGCCGGCTAGGCTACCCATGGTCATTTACTCCAACAGTAGTCCCCGGAGCTGGTTGTGCTTCGTGGCTGCGAAGGGAGTTAGAAGCTCAATCAGCTTCCTATCCTGCAGAGCCGGCAGCTAGGAGCCGGCATCACTTTATGCTTGCCTTCTCAGCTTGACCGCCCGCCGCTCATGCGCCACATGGCGCCCTCTGACTAGAGGGGCCTGCCAGCCCACGCGCCTGACGGGGCGCCACTGCAGACCGGGGCCCGCCACTACCATGCCTTGGCCCAAGCGAGGATCCATTGTGGCCCGATCTGGCTGCTCGCCATCCAGCGGTAGTTTCCGCATGTCGTTATGGCGCGGTAATCACGGGACGTGGGGGAGTGGGCGCAGTTAATCCCACGTCCCTCCTCGCCTCGCCTCCTCGGCTTCGCCGCGCGAGGCTATTAGTAGGGGGAGGGGGAGAGCGGCTGACGCACGCGCGCTCGCCCCAGTCCCATCTCTCTCTCCTTTTCCTTCTTCCTTGCCGTCAGAGCAGCAACGCTTCACCGTGCCACCGCCCAGCAATTTTCCTTGGCGCGTCGCTGCCTCGCCGCCGCCGACCCGGGCGTCCTCCATCGCCGCGCGTCTCCAGGCGCTTTCCCGTCATCATGGCTCCTACATCAAGCAACTGGGACGGCTCCAACGTTCACGAAGACCACATCGATTTCCTTCGCAAGACGCGGAGGTTGCCGGGCAAGGAGCTCGTTCAAGTCCGGCTTGCGCCGGAGGGGGAGATGTCATCAGCGTCGGAGGAGGACGGGCGGGTGATCTTCCGCTCGCACTTCCTACGCGGCGTCGGCCTTCCCGCGAGCGGCTTCTTCCGCTCGTTCCTCGAGTTCTATCATCTGCAGCCGCACCACCTCACTCCAAACATGGTGGTGCTGCTGTCGGCCTTCGTCACTCTGTTCGAAGGCTTCCTCGGTGTCCTCCCCACCCTCGAGCTATGGGGGGAGTTTTTCCAGTCCAAGCTCGGCACCGTCACCGCGGGCGTGCCGGCCCCGTGTGGCGCCTTCATCACCATGCGGCGAACGATGACCGACAACCTGTTCCCGGCCATTGCGCTGATCCAGTCGGTGAATCTTTGGCAGAAGTCCTATTTTTACGTGAAGAACATCGCCCTGCAAGGCGACTACGTCAACCTGCCGGCTTACATAGCCGGCCCGCCGGCTGGGAGGCAGCCCTCGTGGTCTTATCGGGCTAGGTCGCTGACGCCAGCTGGGGCAGGCGTCGTTGCCCAGCTTCGGGTGTTGATCCAGTGGGAGGGCCTGACCGGGCCTGACCTGATTGCCGCCTTCATGGAGCGTTGGGTGCTCCCGCTTCAAGGCCGCCCTCCTTTGATAAGCCAGATGAGCGGCCGCTTCGACCCATGCCGACTCAGCACCAGGGAGATGCCTCACGACGAGGTATCTTACATGGTGAACTACATCGCCAACTTCAAGCTTACTGAAGACTGGCAGTATGGCAAGGCGTCGTATTCTCGCGCCAATCCACCACCCATGGTAATCTCTTTTTTTCCTCTTCTTTTTTGTTGCCGAGTTTTCCTTTCTGGCCGACTTCCGACCAGTCAGCTTTTTCTTCTTTTAATCAGAATCCCCTCCTTCATCAGCCGGCCGGGACCGTGGGGGCGGAACGCGAGTTTGCCACCGACCGCACGGCGGACGACTTTGACGACCCCAACTTGGGGGCGGCCGCCTTGGAAGACGATGTAGTGGGGGAAGGAGGCGAGCTAGGCGGCTCTGGGCTCTCCGCCACCTTCGAGGATTGGCCGGATGATGACGAGGCCGAGCCGTTTCCACGCTGCTAGCCGGCGTACGACCATCAAGGCGCAGGCTCATCCGCCGGGCCGGCTGCCCGAGGCAGCATACGTAAACGTCGGGTGGCGCCGTCTCTATTCGGTAGTCGATCGAAGAAGCCCAAGGGTACCACAGCGGCGACCAAGCGAGATGAGGCGGCCGCAAAGGCAGCCCGGTTCCGCAAGGTGGTGAAGCAGCCGCTTGCGGTTTCGGCGTAAGTTCAACTCTCGTATGTCTTTCCTCTTTCTTTTCTTCGGCCGACACCCTCTGAGCCTTTCTTAATTTACTGATCAGGGCCTCGCTCACTCTTGAGCGGACCTCGGCCGCCTCCATAGTCGAAGGGGCGGGGGGATCCTCAAGCTCCCGCCGCGTGGACCCCCGCGTCGAGCTCCAAGCGGCGACGGAGCGAAACATGCGGGAGGGCGGGAGGCGGAGGAGCAGAGGGCGGCAGCTGTCAGGGCGGCCTAGGAGACGACGGCGGAGTCGGCGGAGATGCAGGCCGACGTGGCGGCCAGGGCCCAAGGGGAGGTCGTGGCTGCGGAGAGGGCGGCGGAGGCCCTGCATAATCAGCCTCCGCAACTCATCATCCCCCTCCGCACTGTGGCCCCCGAAATCACGGTGCCCCCGCCAGAGGAAGCCGGCCGTGACCAGCCGGCAATGGAGAGGGAGGGGGGCGAAGTAGTCGTCCCGGAGGGTGAAGTGGTGCCGCCGCCGCTGGCCGGGACGGGCCAAGGCGGCCGACTGGAAGCGCCGCATGTACAGCCGGCTAGAGGTGACCCGGCCGTGGGGGTAGATCTCGTAGTCCTCTCGCCGACTCGTCGGCGCGCAGGCAAGGCGACCTCCGAGCCGGAGCCGCAAAGGGCCATGGGCTCCAGCTCATTGTCCCATGACCTGGAGACGGCCAGCGTCAGCTCGCCGGGATGGACGCCGGGTGGCGGGACGGTCGTGCTGAACGTGGCCGCGCAAGATATCCGGAGCCGGCTTCAGGCCCAGGCCGCCTCATTGAAGCAGTGCACCCAAGAGTTCCTTGCGACGAGGTCGGCCATTCGGGTAAGTTTTCTTGATTTCTTCTGTGTGGGCGCGTCAGTGCACCCACTTGGTGTAGTCCCCGAGTTCCGAGCCGGCTGCTGAGCAGGCGGCTTGGAACTTCTCAGGAGACTTTGGTTTTAATGGCTTGTTCTTGTTTGTGCCTTTGTTTTATTCGCAGGACTACCATAACCTCCATGCTGCTACCTTCAACTCCCAGGCCCGGGAGATGGGCCAGAAGGCCGCCGATCTGACGGAGAGCCAGAGTAAGTGTTTTTTGTTTCTATCTCATGTGGGGGCGCGTCAGTGCACCCACTGGGTGTAGTCCCCGAGATGCGGGCCGACTGCCGAGCAGTCGGGTCGGATCTTTCTTGACGACTTCTTCCTCATCTTCTTCTTCTAACGTCTGCAGGGAACAACGCCGACTTGAGGGAGCAGCTCGGCATAGCTCAGACCGCCCTTCATGCCAAGGAGACGGAGTGCAGTGCCTTGGCCCAAGAGCGTGATCACCTGGCCAAGAAGCTGGCCAACCAGGAGGAGAACCATAAGGCAGCCTTGAAGGCGGCGCAGGATAGCGAGGCCGCCCTCAAAGCCGAGTACGAGACGGAGGCAACAAGCTGGGCCGAGGCAAGGCAAGCGCTGAGCGAGGGCTATAGCCAGGTTGAGGATCTGATCGACGGTAGGCCGCCTTCCTCTTCATACCTTTGCTCATCCCCGTCCTCTGATCGGTCTTCTGACTTGCTTTATTTCTTTCTTCTTTGCGTAGAATACTTTCCCAGCTACTCTGTTGCCGCCAACCAGGCCATCGAGGCTCACCGCGAGGCCTGACGCCAGACTGGGGCCGAGATTCCACCGGGTGCCAACCGGATGCTTGAAGAGCAGCTTCTGGTGATTCAAGCCCGGCTTCAGCCGGCCTACCGCATGCTCCGCCGCCTTCAGCGTGCCGGAGCACAAGTGCTGACCGCCCTTTGTCCCAGCGAGGTGATTCCCCGCACCCCCAATCGTACGGCCGACTGGCTAGAGGTGGCAGTCGGCCGCTTCGAGGCCTGGAAGGCTTCTGCACCTCAGTGCGGGGCTCGGTGGGCGCTGGAGTTCGTCTGGGCCTGGTATCCTGGGCTGAACTTGGACCAGCTGCGCACTTGGCGGCAGGAGGCTGACGAGGAGCTGGAGGCGGTGCGGTCGGCTATTATGCAGCGCGCCTCGGCGATCGCCGACTTCACCGACACCAGCACCTTTGCTCCTGAGGTGAACGAAGACGGCGTCACTCAGCCGGAGGAGTGGTTCGGGCTGAACCCGGCGGAGGGAGAGGACTCGGTGGAGGAGATTGACTCCAGCGATGAGGGGGAAGAGGAGGAGGAGGAGGATGGTGAAGATGCCGTGCCGGACGGTGGAGTGACCGACCCGCCTCAGCCTGATCGTGCTTCCAGCAACGAGGCGCGCGTGGGAACGCCGCCTGCCGCAGGTGGTGACCAAGCCGAGACTCGCCAGCCGGCCACTCCCCCAGCCAATACTTCCGTTTCCACCATCCTACTCGACACGCCTGTTGCTCCCCTGGCCTGACTTGCCGCTTTACCTTCCTGCTAGTTACTTTTGAACAACTTTTTATTAAGTTTGCGTAGTTCCACCTACTGGGGGTGTATTCAAACTATGTTGGATGCCGGCCTTTCGAAGGCCTTTGTGTAAATATAATTATGCAAGTTCTTGGCTTCCATTCCTAGTTGCTTTTTACCTTTGGCTGCTTTCCTTTGCCGCCCTCCCTTGGCCGCCGCCTTCCTAGTCGGACAGCTGCTCCACAGTCTGTGGCCGGGTAAGGACTCGGCCGTCTGGGAGGGCAAGTACTCGAGCTTTTAGATTGTGGCAAGGTAAGAAGGGAAGCCGGCCAACCGGCTATCCTAGCAGCCGGTTGCTGGGGGGAAAGCCGGCTTGAGTTATGTAAGTTCGCTAGTCCTTAGCCGTTTTTTCGTGTGGGCATCCTTTCCTGCCTTTGACTCTTGTTAGTCGGACAGTTGATTCTTTGGGCTACGACCTTCAACAAGAGAGGGCTTTGGATGCCGGCACACTACTTGTCTGACTGCAGGTAGAACTTAAATATAACCCAAGGCGGCAAGTCCCCGGGCCGACTGATCGGACCCGGTGCCGGACGAAAAAATGGGTGTGGTAACATAAACATGGGCATGATACTCATGATTCATAGATAGAAGAGGGTAGTCCCCGAGTACTCCTCGGGGAGCCCGTTGTCTCATACTTAGTACAAAAGGTAGCATGGTACATACTGAATTTTAACTGTAAAATCTTCGGAGGAGATTGGCGTTCCATGGTCATTCCGACTCCTTGCCAGAATCATCCCTTTTGCGTGCCTTCGGCTTTTGTGCATCGATCAAGTAGTAGGAGTCGTTGCCTAGGGCTCGGCTGATGATGAATGGGCCTTCCCAAGGGGCCAAGAGCTTGTGTTGGCCGGCTGTTCGCTGGATCAGCCGGAGCACAAGGTCATCCTCTTGAAAGGATCTCGGCTTGACTTTTCGGTGGTGGTAACGGTGTAGACCTTGCGGGTAGATGGCGGTCCGGCTGAGGGCTAACAGTCGGCTCTCTTCCAGTCGAGGCTTGACGCCGGAGAGGATGAGGTCGTTTACTCGCTCAACTTGGCCGTTAGACTGCGGGTGGGCAACAGACGCTAAGTCCAGTAGGATGCTGTGAGTTGCGCAGAAACGTGCCAATGCTCCTTTGGTGAAGTTCGTGCCGTTGTCGGTGATGATGCTATGCGGTACGCCGTACCGGGTTGTGATATCTGCGATGAATGTTACGGCAGTCGGCCCATTCAGCTTCTTGATCGGCTTTGCTTCAATCCACTTGGTAAATTTGTCCACGGCGACAAGCAGATGTGTCATGCCACCGCGTGCTGTCTTGAATGGGCCCACCATATCCAACCCCCAAACGGCAAAGGGCCAAGTGAGGGGGATGTTCTTGAGTGCAGAAGCCGGCAGGTGTTGCTTGGAGCTGAAGACTTGGCACCCTTTGCAGTGTTTGACTAGTTCCTTGGCATCGTCCAAAGCAGTCGGCCAAAAGAAACCATGGCGGAAAGCTTTGGCGACGAGTGATCTTGAGGCTGCGTGGTGGCCGCCTTTGCCTTGGTGTATATCTTCGAGGATTGCTATGCCCTTCTCTGGCTCGACGCAGCGGTGGAAGACTCCAGTGACACTGCGCCTAACAAGCTCTTGGTTCATTATTGTGTAAGCTCCAGCTCGGCACTGGACTTGTCTTACCAACATCTCGTCAGTCGGCAGCTCCCTGTTAATCAGGAATTTGAGGATGGGCTGGGCCCATGATGGAGCTGTGACTTCTTCTGTTGTCAAGGTGGCTACCACAACCAGGGTGAGTGGGCTGGGTGGTGAAGTGTTGGAGTCGACCACCGCCTGTGGTGTCGATGCAGTCCCTGGGCCGACTGCAGTAGTCCCCGAGCCGTGTTCTGAAGTCCCTGGGCCGGGTACGACTACAGTAGTGCCCGAGCCGCCTGTCAAAGTCCTCGAGCCGCCTGCTTGGTTCCCCAAGCAGGCTTCGACTGCGTCGGGGTCAGGCGGCACGAAGATGGAATCGGACTCTGGAGCCGGTTTGACAGACGGCTTAAGGAGGTGTTGGAGGGAGACGCCGGTTGGTATAGCTTGCCGGGTGGAGCCTAATCGTGCCAGGGCATCCGCTTGCTCGTTGTTGGCTCGTGCCACATGGAGGAACTCACACCCTTTAAAGTATCCGCTGAGTTGCTGAAGGAGGAAGCTGTAACTCGCCATGTTTGCGTCCTTGGCGTCCCAGTCGCCGGATAATTGTTGGACTACCAAGTCCGAGTCGCCATAACACAGGATCCGGCGGATGCCGAGTTCTTTGGCTAGCCGGAGTCCGTGTATGAGCGCCTCGTACTCGGCCACATTGTTGGAGGCGGCAAAATGAATTTGCAATGTGTATCTGAGCTTGTCGCCCTTGGGAGAGGTGAGGACGATGCCGGCTCCCAAGCCGGTGCGCATCTTGGATCCATCAAAGTGCATCCACCAATGGGTGGAGTCGGGCGCAGGCGGCAGGTACTGGGTCTCGGCCCAATCGACGAGGAAGTCGGCCAATGCTTGGGACTTGATGGTGGTGCAGGGCTGATAGAAGATTGTATACGGGGCCAATGCAATGGCCCATTTGGCCACCCGGCTGGATGCATCCCGGCTACCTATGATCTCGGCTAGCGGGGCAATGCATACGACCATGATGGGGTGCTCTTGGAAGTAGGGCTTGAGCTTCTTGGCGGCGAAGTACATGCCATAGCACATCTTCTGATAGTGTGGATAGTTCTGCTTTGATGTGGACAGTACTTCACTCAGGTAATAGACCGGCCTCTGGACTGGCTGAACTCGGCCCTCTTCCGGGCGTTCAACCACGATGTCAGTGCTGACCACTCTGCTACTGGCGGCAATGTAAAGGAGCATGGGCTCTTTCTCGGTCGGTGCCGCCAGGACAGGCGGCGTGGACAGCGTCTTGTTTAGCTCGTGGAAGGCTTGATCTGCTTGGTCATTCCACTCGAAGTGAGTGGAATTCTTCATGATTCGGTAGAGAGGGAGGGCCTTCTCCCCAAGCCGGCTGATGAAGCGGTTGAGGGAGGCCAAGCATCCGGTAAATTTCTGGACATCTCTTAGCTTGGCAGGAATCTCCATTCTCTCTATAGCCTTGATCTTCACCGGGTTGCATTCGATGCCGCGTTCGGAGACCAGGAAGCCTAGGAGCTGGCCGGCTGGCACTCCGAACACGCATTTTTCCGGATTGAGCTTGATCTGAAACCGACGCAAGTTCTCGAACGTCTCTTTAAGGTCTTCCAGCAAGGTGCCGCGCTTCTCCGTCTTCACCACAATATCGTCTACATAGATGTGGGCATTTCTGCCGAGTTGCTTGAGGAGGCATTTTTGCATGCAACGCTGAAAAGTGGCACCGGCATTTCTCAAGCCGCATGTCATAGTCAGGTAGCAGAAAGCTCTGAATGGTGTGATGAAGGCGGTCTTCAGGCGGTCAGCTGGGTCCAATTTTATCTGGTGGTAGCCTGAGTAAGCATCCAAAAAACTCAACAGCTCGCATCCGGCTGTGGAGTCTATCACTTGATCAATCCTTGGCAGGGCAAAAGGATCCTTGGGGCAGGCTTTGTTGAGGCTGGTGTAGTCAATACACATGTGCCATTGTTTTTTCTTCTTCAGCACCAGGACCGGGTTGGCAAGCCACTTAGGGAAGAAAACCTCCATGATGAAGCCGGCTGCCAGAAGCCGGGCTATTTCTTCTCCGACTACTCTTCTCTTTCCTATGATAGGTGGCGCAAGGGCTGTTTGACCGGCTTGGCGTCCTTCCGGACGTGTAGCTTGTGCTCGGCGAAATCCGTCGGGACACCCGGCATGTCTTTGGGAGACCATGCAAAGATGTCCCAATTCTCACGGAGGAAATCGATGAGGTCGCTTTCCTATTTGCTGTCAAGGCCGGTTCCCATGACCGCGTATCTCTCGGGGTGCTCCGGGTCCAGAGGTATCTTCTTGGTTTCTTTGGTCGGCTGGAAAGAACACTGAGCCTCACATTCCTTTGAATCGGGGGGCAGGACCGGCTGTTTGCCGGCCATGGCCACGACTCGGTCTAGCATCTTCTTCTCTTCAGCAATCACGAGGGACTCGGCTAGCCGGCTGCTAACAGCCGCACACTAGGCGGAATTCTTGTAATCTCCGGATATGGTGATGACGCCCTTGGAACTCGGCATCTTCATCTTGAGGTAGGCATAGTGGGGTACAGCCATGAACTTGGCCAATGCGGGTCGGCCAAGCAGCGCGTGGTAAGGGCTCTCCAAATCCACTACCTCAAACCATATTGCTTCTCGGCGGAAATGATCGTTGTCTCCAAAGAGGACGTCTATCTTGATCTTGCCGATCAGAGCACAGGACAGGCCGGGTACAATGCCATGAAACACAGTCCGACTCGGCATGAGCTGCTTTGCCTTGATGTTCAGCTTCTCCATGGTATCACGGTACAGTATGTTGATGCTGCTTCCGCCATCTATCAGCACGCGGGAGAATCGGGCAGCCCGCCGATCTATTGCGAGGGTGGCATCCAAAACCAATCCATAAGAGTCGGGTGATGGCATCACCTTTGGGTGATCGGCCCGGCTCCAACTGATAGGTTTCTCCGACCAGTGCATGAACTCGGTGTTGTTGGATGTGACCGCATTGACTTCTTGGTGTTGTCGGCACCGACTTCGCTGATCTTCTGGTTGGCTCATAAAGACGACGTAGGCGGCATGATCATCAGGGAACTCGTCGTGGATGGCTCCGACTGCTGGCCGAGCAGCCGGCTGTTGAGGAGCCGGAGGCGGCTGACCAGCAGGCGGAGGCGGCACCAGTCCCTCGCCTTTGGAGATTCGCGTGAGCCAATGGCACTTCCGAGTGGTGTGGTTGGAGGCCTTCACGCCGCTGTGGAACTTGCAGGGGGCATCAAGTGCTTGCTCATAGGAGAAAGTCGGCTGCCAAGTCGGCCTGCTGCCCTTCTGCTTCTTGGGCGCGGGCCGCCCCTCAGGTTGTTCGTCTTCGACTATGGCTACTTGCCGACTGGCGGAAGCCGGCATCGGAGCCTTGCGCTTGTTGTCTTCTGGTACGGGCGCTGAGTGGACTCTCCAGCCGGCGTCTTTGGAGCCGGCGCAAGCACCTTCCCGGAAGCGTCGACTCGAAGCTCAATCTTCATGGAGGAGTCGGCCGTGGCGTATTTGTCTGCGATGATCAGTAGCTCGTCGAGCGTAGTCGGCTCATCGCAGAGGAGTCGGTGCTTGAGGAGGGTGCCTTCTCGGCACCCGGCCGTGAAGTACTCTATTGCTTGAACCTTGTGCACCCCTTCGCAGGAGTTTCGGAGCTCGGCCCAATGCGTAAGGTAGTCACGAGTCGACTCGTTGGGTCCTTGCACGCACAAGGAGAGTTGTCGGGGCTTGGGAGCTCGCTTGTAGGTACTGGTGAAGTTGCGAATGAAGGCTTCCATGAAGTCGAGCCAGCTGTTGATGTTGTAGGGCTTGAGGCTATTGAGCCAGGTGCCGTCGTGCCCTGGAGCATCAGGGGGACGTATTTTACGGCAACACGCCTGTTGCCATTCGCTATGCGAACCGCTGTGGAGTAGTCAATCAACCAATCTTCCGGCTTCACGGAGCCGTTGTATTTGGGCGTGTCTCTTGGGAGTGAGAACCCTTTGGGGAAGGGCTCTTCGCGGATGCGGGGGCCAAAGCAAGGCGGGCCGACATCATCTTCTTCTTCTAACGCCAGGGATCGTGCAAGGCAGTCGATCCAATGGCGGGCATCATTTTCGCCGACTCCTTCACGGCGACCTAGTCGGCCGTTGAGAGTCGAATGCATGACAGGCGGTGGGGTGGGATATCTCTCCCTACGAGGCGGAGGAGGAGGCAAATCGCCTCGTCGCTCCATGGCTCGAGGGCAGCCTTCTACGTTGCGCTCGATAGTGACTCGAGTCCGGCTGCGACTGGCAGCCGGCTCCTTTTCCTTCCTGGTGCGGGCTCCGCCGGCAGTTGGCATACGCGATGTCGCGTCGTGCTCTCGGTGCGGGGGAGGGCTTTCGGCGCGGACGCCGGCTTCGTGCCACTTTGCGGCTGCGTCGATCAGCTGCTGGATTCGCCTGGTCATGTAGGGGAGCTCGTCGGCCCCTACTCCGTTCAGCTCACCTATGACCGACTGGGCGGCGCGTAGGTTCTCAAGAGGCGTGGCGTAGACTGGGCGTTCTGCCCCCAGCATGTCGGTGATGGCCACGCCGCGTTTCTGGACAATGCCGGCCCGGCTCGGTCCGTCAGGAAGTGGCGTTTCGAAGGCGGCGCGGTCGACCTCGCGCTGGTGGGCCTCGGTGAGGCGTATCATGGTGGCTAGCTTCTGGCCCTCCACGACGAGGGCAAGGCGGCGAGCCTCTAGCGCCTCGGCATCGGCGTCGGTCGGGATGGGGACGGACAAGTCCTGCAGCGCCGCTTGCAGGGCGTCGTGGGTGTTCTTGCCGGGGGCGGATCCATGGCTGATGACTAGCACCTCGGTGACGGTGCTGCCGCCATTGTCGGCTCGCAGGAGACGATCGTCGAAGACCACCACGTTGGTGCGGAAAGCGTCGAGTGATGCAGTGTCGGAGTCGACAAGCATCGGGTCAGTGGAACCGACCGACTCCAAATCCACAACAGGCTCGCTGGAGACGTGGAATTGGTCGAGGAGGCAGATGAGGCGGCTCTCGAGGCAGCCGGTGCCCGCATCAGATGCAGGCTTGTCTGAGATGCGAGCCTCACCAAGGAGATCGGCGAGGCAGCTCGCCGCGCAGGCGCCATCGACACCTCGCAGCGCGTCGGGGCAAGCGCCATCGGGCGTGCCGGGCTGGCTACGCTCACGGGGGAGGAAGAGGGTTCCCGTCCAGAACAGGTCTTCGGACGATGGTGCACCTGGCCCCATGGTGGGCGCCAAATGTCGGGTGGTTGGTGCGACATATGCCAACGGGTGGCTTCTCATTGTGGGAGCCAATAAGATGTCGCCGATGCCTGGAAACGGGATAAGGCGAAGACATGCACGCCAGCGAATCTTACCCAGGTTTGGGGCTCTCCGTGGAGATAACACCCCTAGTCCTGCTCTACGGGGTCTCCGCATGATCACTAGATCAACAAGTAGCTACAAGAGGCTCCTTGAGCTCTTCGGCGACAGGAGGAAGAAGAGGCAATGCTAGCTCTCTTCTCCTCTCAAAGTTGTGTCCAAATCTATCAAGGTCCAACCATTTGCATGGGTGCCCCGGGGGGTTTATATAGGCCTACCCCCCGGGGGTACAATGGTAATCCGGCTGAGCCTGGGCCCAGCCGTCAGTGTCTACGCTGGCCGGCTTCTCCGCCGACAGCTGGGGCTCGCCGACTGGTGGGTCCCGCCTGTTGTCGGCTTCCTGGTAGACATGTAGGCCCCACCGCTTGGGGGTCCTATCGGGGGCTGGTTACTGTCGCCTCACCCTTGATGATAAGGGCTTGGTCGAGGTAAGCGTGGCTACAGTGCCGCCGCCTTGCGGGTGCTCACTGTAGCCTCACCTCGTCTTGTCTCCTTAATGAGGCTCATTCTTCGAGGGAGGGAACAAGCCGGCTTCATCCCTGGCCGACAAGGAGGCGTGCGGCCGCCTTTGGATGTCCCTCTGGCTAAAGGGGCCCGCCGCCTGCGGGCCGTACCGTCAGTTTATCGTGGGTGATGTCATGGTCAGCATGGCAACAGTGCCACGCCGGACGGGTCATGGCAGGCCCGTACGGCTCATTGTAGCCATGCGAACCCCGGGATTTGGGGGCGGCGTATCTCACTGTTGCCACACCCTGTCTTGTCGTCATTATGCTGGAACAAGCTTCGAGCGCCCGATCTGGGCCGCCTATTGGGGGCCGGCTTCTTGGAGTCAGCCGTGTGATGGCCGGCTTTCTGGAGTCGGCCAAGTGGTGGCCGGCTTTCTGGAGTCGGCCATGTGGTGGCCAGCTTTCTTTGGGAGGGCTCTTGGCCAGGCCGCCCCGATAGCCGGCCAAGGGGGTAGCCGGCCGGGGGAAGGCGGCCCTGCGTCTTGGATGCTTGATGGTTCGATCAGCCTTATTATTTTTTCAAGAACCAGGGGGAGCCGGCTAGGCTACCCGTGGTCATTTACTCCGACAGCATGCGGGTGAGCTGGAGAAAAGAGAGTGATAGCTACCTGAAGGAGCATGCTTGCGAGAGAGATGGGCGTGAAAGGAGTGAACAAAAAAGGGATTCAAATATTTGAATTCGAGATGATGATACATGTAATCCATACTCAAACCAAAACTGATCTATCAAACATGCATACACATATGAATTCACGCACATCTATGTTATTTAATATGTAGACATTACTGATCCATACATTTTAGTAGAACATAATTTGGTTAAATTTTTTCGAATTCAACCTTAAGATTTCGAGATCGTTGTATTTGTAAATCATATTATACATATAAAGGAGCAAAATTCTTTGTTGTGCTTTTGAAGGTATATATAAAAAATGATGTATATAGAATGTAATTCCAACTGAAAATGGATCTCGCCCGAAAAAAAATAGTAGAATACAAACGGGATTCGAATTGAGTTGGCACGGTAAACGTGCACTCTGCAAAATTTGAACAAAGCGGGGAAAGTCGCAGTAACCGCCCGAAACCAAAATCTGCGAGATGGAAATCACTACTGCCTATCCCTGCCACGCAAAGCCTATCTGCTGGATTTCAATAGGTTTTGATAGGGGTAGGTTTGTAATTTCACCCAAACCTGACGTAACCGCCTCTCACCCAGATTCATACACGATGGGGGCCAAAACACAGTGTACCCTCGGCCGAAATCGACTCCCTCCCCGATTCATATTCATGCACGGTGGGTGCCAAAAACAAACTCTCGTCAGCAAATATTCGGTGTATGTGAGATTACCGTCCTATCCCCAACCAACTAATGTTGTTGTGATGTAGCAGAAATTTAAAACGGGGGCTAAGTTTATAAATTTCCTCGCATTTGAGACAAGCGCGCCCTGAATACATGGTTCCCCCCTTCCTCTCAACCTCCCTTTTCCTCATTCATACTCCATGGGTGCTAAAACACCCTCTCCACCCCCACCCTCCTCTGTCCGCCGCCGTCCGCCACCCCATCCACCGCTGTCCTCCTCCACCATGCCGGAGATGATATCCCAACGCCGCCGTCCATTACAAGAGATCGACCTCTCTCATCCACGCCTTCGGACCGGGATCCTTGCATCCCGTCCTCTCGCTTCATCCCCGCCATCGTGCACCTTGCCGGTGCCGCTCCTACGACCGTCTCGTCCACCGCACCCCGCCGCCACCATCTACCCTCTTAGATCTGCTTCCACGCTGCCGACAGCCATCGCTACCGCAGCACAGTCAAATTCTCAGCAGATGCGTACACGGCGCCGCACCAGAGGCGGTACTCTTTCGTATCTGCTCAACTTATTTATCGCAGCAAGAAAATAGATTGCCAGTGCTTTACTCTGATTTCTTATCTTGGTTACGAAGTTGCCTTTGTCCGGTTTGCACCTTCAGATCCGCCATGGCACGCTCAACACTATACTCCCAATGCTTATGGTTTTCCCCTTTTATATTCCACACTAGTTAAATCAAAATAGACTAAATTTCAAAATTGGGTCAGTCAATTTTTAAGAGCTCGCCAGAGTTTGCCGGTGCGATCCAAGGGGCTCGGGTGGTTGTGGGGCCTCGCCGAACGAAGAAAAATCGACGCAGGTGGGGCTTGGGACGCGGGTGGGGTGTGGGGATGGCGGAGGAACACAGGCGGTGGGGGCCGGTGGTCTGGCCGGCGGCCCGTGCGGTGTTCTGTATGGGAAGAATCAGAGACGAGGAAGAAGAAGGGTTAGGAGACGTAGGATCTTCATCCAACCGCCTAAAATGGTCGAGAGACAGCTGGGAGTTGCATTCTTAATGCGCTCTAGTTCATCATGTGTGGGCACTGCGCAACCAACATTTTATTATCCAAAATATGCTTGCTCTTCTTTACTATGTTCCTCTTCTGTTCTTCTTTAATATGTACTCTCTGCGTTCCTAAATACAAATCTTTGTATAGATTCCACCATGGACTACATATGGAGCAAAATGAGTGAATCTACACTCTAAATGTATCTAGATACATCTGTATGTGATCCATAGTGGAAATCTCTACCAAGACTTATATTTTGGAACGGCGGGAGTATGCTAGTAGTATAGTATGTTCCTTGTACTGAAGATGAGCAGGGACATTTGCAGTGTAGAGGTCTGTACGGTTGGTTGTGATGGACACTTTGAGCCTCTTTGATTCGTAAGATCTTGTAAACATAGGAATAGGATTTGTAGTGGCATGCCCACTTGAATCCTATAAGAATAGGAAGGAAATGTGCGGAGCTGTGTCGCCTTTGAGAGTTACACTGACATTAATAGTACCGCACTTTCACTTGAAGAGAGCTGGTGTCTGAAGACTTTCTAGCCGTACTAGCAATACTAGCACATATATGCCAGCAAGTTCCACTTTGCTGATTTTACTCTGATGCTTAAGGTTTTCCCGTTATATCTACACTATAATCTGTGTAGCTGCTTTGTGGCGCACTAGCAGCAGTCCACTCCTGAAGCTAAACACTGAAATGACTTACAAAATTGGCACCAAGGCATTGAGTGCCATTCTGGATGCAATCAAACTCATACGCTCCGCACCTATTGACTCTTGTTCAGAATATGATCCTAATGACTATTCTAACCTCGAGGAGTCAAAGGCAGATGGCCTGTCCTGTTCACCCATCAAGGTGCCTGTTCTAATTTGGCAATGTTTTATTGATTGCGGGTATCTTGCATATGTTGTCTTGCATTTCTTCTACTTTGTTGCACCGCCATCTGCTTAGTTTACTCATCATATATGTCGAGATGCCATGCCCATCCATTATCAATACCTATTCCATCTGTCATCATACCATGTTTTTTCACTCAAATGTTGTTCGTGTGCATCAAACATCAAAAAAGAAGAGGGTGATTGCCAAACCAGAAGGAGCACCAGCAAAGTCCTTGAAAAACGTGGTGGTGCCGGAGAAATCAGACAGCACCCCACTTATATTGGTTGTACAACCAGTGACACAAAATGTAGGACCAACTCCAGCAGATTGTACCCATACTTCACTGGCCACACCACTAGCCCCACCACACAGGACCTGCACTCCAGCAAAAGGTATACCGATTTCATTTGCCATAGCACCAGCTGTACCACAGAAAAAATCCCACTCCAACAAAAAGTACAGCAAGTCCACCGGCCGAAGACCTATCCCAACTGCAGAGACGGACAATTCCTGCAGATTGGAACCCCATTCCATTTATTCCCAGTTTAAAAGACAATGCTTTCAATGTTGTTAGGGACTACGTGCATATATTCCCATCATGGGAAGATTATTGTGAATACAAACACCATTTTCACATCTTCCTGTCCAACTTACATGTAAGTGCTATTATTCATGGTTATTATTTTCCTGTTTTCTGCTGATTGAATACATCAATGATTTACATTACATTGTTGTAACTAGGCGAGGGTCAATGTGGATAGTCATGACGAGCAAAGCTTGCTTGTCCTTTTCAAGGAAGCATTGCAGCAGTATCGGTGTAACCTGAGGAAATCACACTTTGATGGCAAGTCTATAAACGACTTTCCGGTGAAGTCTCCTGTGCTAAATTTAGAAGACATTGAATGGAAAAACCTTGTTATGCACTGGTCTCGTTCCTAGGATGAGGTACTGTCTATGATATCACATGACAATTTGAACTTCTACTTTTCCGAATATGCCTTACGGATCTTTTTTGCAGGAAATCTGCTCAAAGAAGAATTCTGGTTTGAAAAGAATGACAGGATATCGCAAATATGTTGCATGCTGCTTTGCTCCTATTAGTACCTGTTGTCCTGTATCACTATACTTGCATACATACCTGGTTCATTATGCGGCAGCAGTATGCATGATAGCTTGCTTATCAATTGTTCGCTCCAAATTATCTGATATGTATGAATAGTTACATTAGTGTAGAATATATCCAATGCCAATGTTTTTTTAGCTCTGCATTGTTCTTGTAAGTACATGCTGTCCTTTATCAGTGTACTTATAATGACAGGTAGTTGTTCATGTACCATCACTCTGCAGCTTATTTTCCTTTGCCCTCCATTTTCTACACATCAGATCTGTATTTACTCTTACCATAAGGTTGGTGCTGAAGAAGTTTAGTTGTGCATTGCTCTTGGCTGTACCTTTTGCCTGTATCGCTGCACTTAAATTTATAGCTACTTGGTTATGTAGCATCACTCATCATCTTATCTTAAATATTCTCCATTTTTTCGTATATTATCACATCTATATTTACTCTTAACAAAATGTAGAATAAAGGCAATGCTTATGAAGAAGATTCTGTGGTAAAGTTCTTGAATTGCCCCCCCCCCCCATCAGCATGGACAAGGCCTTTATAGAGCCTATCTTCACCAATAATGTAAGTTTGTCCATCTCAAGCCTTCAAACTTTGTTGTATATATTTGGTTAGGCATGACTGCAACAGCTGTTTATTTTTGGTGTTTGCATCAAATTGCATGTTTAAAGTTTATTATGTAGTTCATAAACAAAAGTTTGTCCTTTCTCAATTTAAGTTTTCAGTTGTACAACCAAGTTCCTTCTTCATACCATGTAAATTAAACTATACAGAGCAAGTGATCTTCTTTTGCACTGCATGTATGCTTCTGTTCTTCATCCGTAATCCGGTGGTGTGGTGAACCTACCCACTACAGCACAATGTCATATTCTGAAATGTCTTAACTATGAACAATGTCATATCATTCTACTACTCCCTCCGTCCGAAAATACTTGTCATTGAAATGGATGTATCTAGATGTATTTTAGTTCTAGGCACATCAATTTTGATGACAAGTAATTCCGGACGGAGGGAGTATTATTTAAACCTTCTCTTTATTTGCCAATCTGAAATGGGATAAATTGACAGCACACTAACCATTGATACTTATGAGTTCTTGATCTGTAATCCAGTGGTGTCGTGAAGCTGCCAACTCCTTCACAATGTCATCTCCTGCCATGTCTTGACCTGAACAATACCATATTGTGTTAATGCAATTTTAAACTGTGTCACTTTATTCGTCAGTAAGAAATGTGATGAATTGTCAGCACTGATACTTTTATGTGCAAAACATGTCATCTGTCTGCTTGTTTATCTTTCAGAGTGAGGAAGATTTGAGTGTTGAACAAGCGCAGTCTCATCATCTTGCTCAGGTGCTTGCGCTGCAGCTCCCCAGCAGGGCTAACCTTTCTTGAACTCTATTGAAGTGATGTCGGTTTTGTATATTATTTTGTCGGCGTGTTTATTTGCACTGGTGGCGATCTTTGATGCCCAGTGTATGTAATCTGCTGTCTGCTTGTGCTTTATTATCATAGTGGCAAACTTTGATGCCCAGTGGATGTAATATGCTGTAATTTCTTTATTGTATAGTCTAGGTTTTATCTTATTCATGATGCTGCAGTTATTTTACTATATATATATATATATATATATCCTACCTTCGCAGTAAACCGGCCAAACCATAAAATTATGGTACATAATCGGGCCGTCATGCAATCACGATGTAGGTTGGGCCTGAAACGTGCGGAACAGCTAACGGGCCAGCAGTAGCCCGAAATGAACCCCGGCCCATGATTGTGCGAATCAAATCACGGGCTTTTAACAGGCCAAAATTGTCTCGGTCCTTGTTTGGCCCAATCAGATATCGGCTGCGAGCAGGCCGGATGCAAACCGGGCCGTAGTTAGGCCCAACTATATGACGGGCATTTAACAGGCCTAAATTAATATAGGGCTGAAATGTTAAATGGCCCCTTAAGAGGCCAAAACTAATATCATGCCGAATTACTAAGTGGGCCTTTAGCAAGTGGGCCCAAAAGCATAGTGTCCAGTTGACGGGCCGAATCTGATATGGGCCATAATTGAGCCCATAGCCTCTTAAAGGGCTGGACCTGATCTGGGTCGTAATTTGGCCCAGAACGTGGTAGGCTTTTAATGGGCCAGATCTCAAATGGGCCACTATTAGGCCCGGAACGTGGCAGGCCATTAATGGACCGGGTCAAATATGGGCCGGCATTTGGCCCAAAAAATGGAAGCCAGTTAATGGGCCGGCCTACTAGGGTCCTCAAAATCTTTTGGGCCTACAGCTGGGTCGGCCCATTAATGTCGGCGAAATCGTGTGGGCCTTTAGCCGGGCCAGCCCATTATGATCCGCAGGAATCTTGTGGGCCTTTACCTGGGCCGGCCCATTATGGCACACAAAAATCTTGTGGGCCTTTACCTGGGTCGGCCCATTATGGCCCGCAAAATCTTGTGGGCCTTTAGCTGGGCCAGCCCATTATGGTTCGCAAAATCTCATGGGCCTTTAGCTGGCCGGCCCATTATGGTCCGCAAAATCTTGTGGGCCTTTAGTTGGGCCGGCCCATTTAAACTTGATGGGTCGGTCCATGTGTCAACATATCATAGGCGCGTCTCGCCCATTGGATGAGTGACACCTGTGCCAGCGCGGACCTGACACGTGTCTCCTCCAGCCAATGATGATTTTACACGTGGAAAATCCCCATTGGTCGGGGCTATTAACGGGTTATCAGATCCAAAACCCGACCCGATAGCTTAACGGCGTTCCGTTACGGTGGATGCCACATGTCGGTCACCCTTGACGAAAGCACTTCTGTGACGCGCGATTTATCATCATGGAAGTGCACACTTCCATGATGATAAATTTGGTAATGTCATGGAACACTTCTACCACAGCACAGGTATGACTATCTTGATTCTGTCATAAATTCGTCATGGATGTACATGCATGACAAAAAACGCGACCTATTGTGACAAACACGTATCATCACAGAAGTGTATTTTTTGTAATGATGATGTTTGCTTGGTCTAGCACATATGCCATGCCGACGTTGAGTGCCAGGATTTTAAGAACTTCCTCAAGGACAAAAGGGTGAAATTCGTTACTGTAGACTTTAGGAATGACAGGGATGTCCTGCGTCGGATAGGTCTCGTTGTAGGCCAGCCCTTCAATCTCCAGAAGGCAAGCCTGGTGTCCTCCTCTCAACCTTCAATGTTGACCCTGGCATCAGCCATGATTGATCCTTTGTATGCTAAACTGAAGAAACCTCATCGCGAGTTTCATCATGCATGGGAGTTGAAGACATTAGATGAAGATCACATCCTGTACGTAGCAATGGATGCCTGCCTTTGTTGAAATATCTACAAGGGTTGGATGAAGAAGTAGAGCCCAGTGTCCGGTTCAAGCAAAGAAGCGTTGGCAAAGAGAAGAGGAAGAGGGACAAGGACGAAGTCGAGGACGTGGACTCGGACTCCGAGTAGGTGGCAGCGACGTCTCTCATGTTGGTTCTACTGCAGTGTCAAGCGGACTAGTTGCTTAGTTTATTTTCAAGGGTGTGTTGTGCTGAGGCCCCAGTAGAACTATGTTTATGTTCTTTCTCGTTATTTGAACTCTTTAGTACATATAGTAGTACTAGTACTATGTGTTACTACTGTTCTTCTTGCAGTTGGTACTACTGCTCGTATCTTCGTGTTCCTACTGTGCTTAATACGTTCGTACTAGTAGTATAATTTGGGTCAGTCAATTTGTGAAAGAAGTTCGACGGAGCGAAGGAAGATTACGGCAGAAGAGGTGGAAGAAGCCCTTCTAGCCATCCATGTTGCATCAAACGGCTCACATGAGTCGACTGGCCCAAATTGCTCCTTCAGATTGCAGGATCCACGTGGCATTGAAGGTCTCGAAGGTAGATTCCGCGTCCGCACCCGGTTTGCGGGCTCGACGCGCGCGTGACCGGCTTCCGCCGTGACAGCCACCATGCATGCCTCCTTCGCGTGGGCGGAGATGACAATGACACGCTAGTTCCTCCTCGCCAGCATGCTGGAGCACGCGCTCGTCCTTCTCTTCGTCGTGTGCATTGATGTGGCACCACCAGCTACTCGCGTGCTTGGCAGCGTGGCGGCATTGCAAGGAGGGACTGCAGACGACGTGAGCGGGCGAGCCTTCGGCTTCATGGCACAGGGATGGCGATGACACGGCGGTGATGGGCGAGAAATTGTTGGCCGGAGCAGGCGGGCGCCGGCATGCACTACAAAAAAAATACACTTCCGTGATGATACGTGTTTGTCACAGTAGGTCGCGTTTTTTGTCATGCATCTACATCCATGACAAATTTATGACAAAATCAAGATAGTCATACATGTGCTGTCATAGAAGTGTTCGATGACATTACCAAAATTATCATCACGGAAGTGTCCACTTACATGACGATAAATCGCGCGTCACAGAACTGCTTTCGTCAAGGGTGACCGACACGTTGCATTCACCGTAACGGAACGCCGTTAAGCTATCGGGTCGGGTTTTGGATCCGATAACCCGTTAACAGCCCCGACCAATGGGGATTTTCCACGTGTAAAATCATCATTGGCTGGAGGAAACACGTGTTGGCTCACCGTTGGGACAGATGTCATCCACTCATTGGACAGAAGGTGCCTATGATACATCGAAACGTGGCACGGCCCAACAGAGGCCCATTCCTGTGAAAAGGCCGGCCCGTTTGACTTGGTCAAAAGGTGGCGGGTCGGCCCATGGAAAGCCTGTTAATGGCCAGTTCGCATATAGCCCATTTACAACCCGCTAACCAAAGTCCCGTTACGCCCTATCCGAATTAGGCCCAGTAGCGTCATCTGGGCCATCCAATATGATTCCAGCCTGTTTTCACTTCTGGCCCATGTATGGCCCATGACATCTTTCGGCCCATATGAGGCCCTATGTAACTCTTGGCCTATTAACGGCCCGTGGTGAAACTGGCCCGCAATGAACAGTGTATCACTTTACACCCACTAACGGCCCGTGGTGAAACTGGCCCGTAATGAACAGTATATCACTTTATACCCATTAAGGGCCCGTTATTCAGTTGGGCCGTTTCCAGCAAATGTTATTTTTCGGCCTTCTCAGAGCCCATTTATTCTTGGGCTCATTTCCAGCATTCGTTTACTTATGGCCCGTTACTGTCATTTTCTGCTTGTGGGCCAAATTCAGCCCGTGGTTACATCGGCCCGTTTGTGGTTCGTTAATACGTTGGGCCGTTTTCATAGCGTCATCAAATACGGCCTATTAACGATGGCCCGTTATGGTCATACGGCCCATATAAGGCCCATTGATGATATGGCCCGTAGAAGGCCCATTGTTTCTACGGCCCGTAGAAGGCCCATTGTTTCTACGGCCCGTAGAAGAACCATTGTTTCTACGGCCCGTAGAAGGCCTACTGTTTCTACGGCCCGTAGAAGGCCCACTGTTTCTACGGCCCGTAGGAGGCCCAGTGTCACTACAGTAAATATTAGCCCATGGTTATTGTGGCCTACTTTTAAAAAGAACTGCACTGACTACAAGCAAACAAATAAATAAGACAACAAGGAAATAAATAAGCAAGCAACTTATGCTAGGCTATCAGGGCTGTTACACATATTACATCCACTGGGCATCAAAGTTCGCCACCAGTGCAAATATAGGGAACAAAGCAGCATATCATATACACTGGTTGTCAAAGTTGGCGACCAGCGCAAATAAACGCCGCAGCAAAACAAATCCAGAACTGAAACCACTTCAGAAGATCTCAAGAAACAATATCCTGGGTACCCATAATGCTGGCAAGATGGTTAGCAAGCTTATTAACTTTCTCTTGTTTGGCGCTTAAATCCTCCAGCGCTTGCTGTTGCACCAGAAAATATGCATCTGAATTCTGCAGGGACTTCCTCAGTCCTTCAGCTTCCTGTAGCAGCACATCTGATCGATGTCTTTCAACTTGAAGTTGAGACTCAAGAAGACGAACTAATTCAGGCAGCGAGTTCGAAGAGCTTGTGCCAGCATTAGTGGCCAGTAACTCGAACACTACATCAAGACAGGACTTTTGGGTTCCCTCACTGTCGTCAAGATAGTTTATATCAGCTTTCTTGGAGACCAACAAGGATGTCCCACTATATTGAACCTTATCTGCATTACTTCATTTACCATTGGATAACGCGGTACTGTTCTCCAATATTTTGTCCGCAATCTAAAAGAGAAACAAGCAGACACATCACATGTTTACCATGTTGTATATGAAACTCATTTTGGTAAATGAGTTTAGTAGTAAAGTGGACAGGATAACAGCATGAAACAAACATATATCTATGTGCCATGGTCACTTTATGGTCTATATCATTCTAGTTTTTGTTGCCAAATCAAGATAGAGACACAGTTCAAATAATATTTGTTCAAGACAAAGCAGAATAGACAGAATATAAGTGTGGGTAACTATAGAGCAATAACAACACTTGTAATGTGCATGACATGAGAACATAACTGTTTATTCAATTGAAACTGAAATCAACATAGAGCAGGTTACAACAGCAAACCAGTTAAAGAAACAGGTTTAAAACATACCTGTTGCGCCATTGGAGTTTCAATTCCATCCTTCAAATTTGAAAATAGTTGGTATGAGTAAATACAGTAATGCGAGAGCAAAGGAGTATGAACCATAGCTACAGAACCTGAGCTCAGAACAAATCATCTTCTCCTTTAAGCGTTGAGTTGGGATTCGGAGTGGTGGTCCTCGTGCTTTGGGCACAGCAGTTCCCTTACTAACCGCTCGTGTTTGGGTGCTCTGTGGTGGAGACGGTGTTGTGTCAACTGGAACTGGGTTACTATCTGCCGGGGTTGGGGTTAAAAGGGGTGTAGCTGGTTCTCTGTTTCCAACTGGGTAGGGGTACAATCTGCAAGAGTCTGGGTTATGTGTGGTGGATCTGGTCCTTGGGCAAGTACAACCGTGGTTCTATCTGCATCAACTGGTAGCACTATCTTTTCTGAAGACCGTGTTGTTACTCCCTTATATACTGCCATCACGCTCTCCAATTCAAATGGCTGATAAACAAGAAAAGTAATTGAAAGTATAGACATTGTATGATAGACAGGTGCAATGGATAGTGGGGAATAAAAGAGGGCATGAAATAATTCATATTTATGTTGTCTAACCAAACAGGATAGCATGACACAATTTCACATATATGATGGCTAACTAAACAGGATAGCATGACACAATTTCACATTATGATGGCTAACTAAAAAGATGGAAAGACATAGTTCAAAATATGAGACTATGTAAATAGGATGACATGACATAACTATATAATGTGTTTATTAAATAGGTTGGCATGCCATAATTCACATACATTCATGGATAGAATGCCATAATTCTAAATATGATGACTGTAAACACTAAATAGGATGAGATGATATAACTATATGATGTCTTTATTAAATGGGTTGCCATGCCATAATTCAGATAAATGATGTGTATGTACTATGTAAACATGATGGCATGATGTAATTCAAATATATGATTTATATAGTAAGCAAGTAAGCAGATGGCAATCTATATATGGTGTAAAAACTAAGCAATGAAAGACAACATGCATGACATGGGTAATATAACCCTGCCAAGTTTGAGCATAGACCTCAGGGGGGAATAGGACTGGTCATCAGTCTCTGAATCCTCCTCTAAGGAGCTCTCTGTAGCCAGCAAGATGTCTGCTTCAACAGGTAGCATTGTCTGCTCTGAATACCTTGTTTTCACTCCAGATACTTCCATCACCGCTTCAAATGGCTGATGCACAGGAAGAGTAGTTGAATATACAAACGTTGTTGACAAATGGAACACGTAATACAAAAAAATGATAGCATGATATAATTCACATACATGATGATTGGCTAAACAGCATGGCATTGCATAACTCACATATATAATGCCTTTGCAACAAGATAGCATTGTATAATTCACATATATAATGTCTTGCAACAAGATGGCAAAGCATAATTCACATATATGGTAATTAGACACTAAACAGGTGGCATTCACACAAAGCATGTCTAAACTCATCAAATGGCATAGCAATGCGAGACACCATACGCACGATATGAGCAACATAACCCTGCCAAGTTAGAGCATACACCTCGGGGGGGGGGGAATAGGACTGGTCATCTGTCTTTGAATCCTCCTGTGAGGAGCTATCCGTAACCAGCGAGATATGCGCTTCGTCAGATAGCATAGTCTACTCAGAAGACCTTGTTTTCACTCCAGAATTTGCCATCACCGTGTCAAATGGCTGATGCACACGAAGAGCAGTTGAATGTACTAACATTGTTGATGAATGTAATATGTAACGAAAAAAAAGATGGCCTGATATAATTTACATATAAGATGACTGTCTAAGCAAGATGGCATTGCAAAATTCACATATATGATGCCTGGCTAAACAAGGTGGCGTTGCATAATTCACATAAACGATGAATAAACTAAACAGATGGCATTCACACAAAGGATGTCTAAACTAAGCAGATGACATATTTGATGTATAAAGTAAGCAATGCAAGACAGCATATGCATGATATAACCAACATCAGCATACTAAGTTAGAGCGAAGACCTTAGGGGGTAAATAGGAGTTATCTTCTCCTTCTGAATCCCCCTCAGAACAGATATCTTCCTCTCGATTACAATCCGAAATGCGTGGAGGGGGGCTGCCTTTGCACCTACCATGGAGCGACGTCTGCATGACATTATATTGCCACGCAAGGCTCGTCTCTTTTGCTCTACATGTTCGGTTCCATTGTTTACAATAACTGTCATGCATAGGAATAAAACATAGTGAGATTATGTAAGGAGTGCATGCAGAAATCCAAAGTGATGGTAGCAACCTGTGGATAGACCCAAAACCAATAATAGCAGGCAGATAATGGCTTCAGTTAATAAATACAGATAATGGCTTCTTTACTGTTTGTTTCCCACCCAACATGAAACTCATAGTAGACACCGGAGATTAACCAGATAGTAGATAGATACTATTGATAGCGGCTCCGATATGTACCCCACAACCATATAAAAACTCAAGTTTGACCATTAGTTTGGAGTTGACTCAGATTCTAATCGGTGAACAGGACGATAAAGTAGCATGTAATATTAAGCGATGCATAACGTAAGCAGACACGAAAGAGTGCGACCTCTCTTGTGGACCCGTGTAGTCCTCGAGGTCATCTGCTCGGTTAATGATGGTAATGCAGTTTTCATGGCTGCCAGCGGCGGGGAAGAAGATCTGAGGCGGCGAAAGACAGTCTGGAGGCCGGATCCCTGCTCTGCTGGACCCTTCTGTCGTTGGAGCAGCTGAGTTGGGGTGGACGACGGAGCAGCAGGACCGGGACAAACCAAGCAAGGTTTTCTTTGACAACTATCTTTAAGAGAAGTAATTCTGTAAGGGCTCGTTTGAATTGGAGGATTCCAACAATGCAGAGATAGGAAATAGACAGGAATAGGATAGGAATGCACGTGCAAAACAGAGAATTTAAAAACACAGGATTTCTGCCAATCTGGGTGTTTGATTCACAACAATTGGAAGACCACAGGATGCAAAGAAGCATGGTGAGATTAAGACAAACCACAAGAAAATGTACGGTTATAATGCTATTATGCTACTATCTCTTAGTCTTGTGCTTCATGAATAGGAATTTGAAAAGAAGGACAAGTGAAAATTAAAATTCCTACGTTTTTTCTTTCAAGGAGACATTAAAGGAACAAATCCGTGTGCTCAGTGGACAATATATATAACATGTAGAGTAAAAACGAGATGCAACAAGTGTACAACCTCTTTGGCGAAGCCATGTCGATCTCAGCATGATTGGGTTGGCCGGTGAGGATGCTTCGGCTGACTTTGCTATCGGAGGAGGGGAAGAAGATCTTAGGCGTCTGGAGATGGAGCCCGAGGTACTGCTCCGCTGTGATGGAGGGTTTCATCATTGGAGCAGCTCCGGTGAGTTGTACGACGCTGAGGCTGAAGCAGGAGAAGAGAGACAATGAACAACGTTAACCTGAGTGGAATTCTGATAGCATCTCCAATACATGACATAAAATACATAACCACAAAATGCTAGATGTAAAATACATCAGCCGCTCATCTCTGAACTTAACTGTCGAAACTGAACTTAACTGTCAAAACTGAACCTAACTGTCCAAACTGAATTTTGCTGTCGAAACTGAATTTTGCTGTCAAAACTGAACGCACTAGCAAGGTGAGGCTACCCATCGGTCGACTGACTTTTTCATCTCTGGTCAGTCGATTTTGCAGCCGTTGGATACGAAATCAAGGGCCTGTGATTCATCT
>NC_041391.1:169297421-169311934 GCF_002162155.2 Triticum dicoccoides | reverse complement strand
GCCCCAAAAACACTCCCCACCGTCGGTCCACCGCCGCCCCGGCCATCCCTCTAAGCCCCCCCGTGCCGAGCTTTTTCTCCGGCGATCCCCACGCCACCGCCCCGCCAACTCCTCGCCACCGCCGATGACCACCGCCCCATCCTGAACCCTAAGATAGATAGTGGGGTACCTCTCAGGCGAGCCCCCCTCCCCGCTGCGGCTGGTTCTTCCTTCACCCCGGCGAACCCACCCCTTGGAAATCGACTGACCCAAAAGTCGATTCAGTCGACTGAAGTGTAGCCAAATCGGAGCAGCATCACAAGCAAGAGCAAGAGTGAGAGCAGCAGCGCGAGCAAGAGCAATAGCCAGAGCAGACTAGGCAGGGGACCGAGAGCAAGAGCAGAGCAACAGCGCGAGCGAGAGCTAAAGCAGTAGCAGCTCCTACTGATGTGGATGTCGCCGCCGAGGGAGCGACACCGTGGAGGAAGTGGCCGGTGACGCCGTCGTGGATGGAGCTGCGCCGTGTCGGCTCGGGACCGAGCGCCAGCAGCACCATGAGATCGAATCAAGAAGAAAATGCGGCGATTAGTGTACAACCTCTTTGGTGGCACCGATTAGGCCGCACCTTAATCCGAGGAAACGATGATGATGATGCTCTTCCGGTGGTGCAGGTGAAGACGGCGGTGTGGGAATGGAGGTGGCGCGAAAGGCTAGGGGAACATCGGGGCAGCTCCTTGGAGGTGGAGGACGGGGTGGCTGAACCGGCGGGACGATGAGATCGACGACGGGTCCTCATCCGGTACGGTGGATGAGGGACGTCGAGGTGTTGCTGTGGACGACATCGTCGGGGAAGAAGCTCCAACTGGGTGGCGGACGGAGCAGGGTGTGGGGTTTCTCGTGGGTTTTCGCGGCCTCGGTGTACGAATGGGTGGGCGGATGGGATGGCAGTGGGGAACCATGGCTTAGAGACGCGCTTGTCCAAAATGTGGAGTAAGTTACGAAAGTATCCCCCACCGATTTGAGGCGGTTCTTTCGGTTCAGGGGTACCACGGGCATTTCGCGTGTCGGGATTTCACAGGAGGTGGGAGTTTTCGCGCGTGTTGTAATTTCGGAATAGCAAGGCGCGGGTTGAGATGGAGGGAGTTGTCGGAGCACAACGAGACAAAGATATATCTTAAATATTTCGGGCTAACAAGGCGCGGGTTGAAATTTCCGGACAAGCCTAACATGTACTGTACCAAATCAATGCGCACTACAAATGTCATTCAAAACTTTGAATTCATGTTATGTTCAATTAAAATATTTCGCTACGTGTATAATGCATGCAACCTACTACTCAAATGAATGTATTAGTGCATTCCAAACATATATATTACCGCTTCAATATGAACTAAATTTGAATAAGATCTACAGTAATGATTGTTGTGAAGTCAAAGCATTTGAATTCGTTTCTCTATTTTAATAAGATCTACAATCATCATTATTGTCAAGTTAAACCATCACTTGTGTATTATCTTCACAGCACACTACATGATCAGTATCGAGTTACATATGAACTATGTGTACAATATGAACTCGAACTAGATTCTTTGAATCCACTTTATTTTGATTTCAAATCACATTACATTTCTAGCTCTAGCTAGATCTTCGTAATCTAAACCATGTCTCATATGTATAATGTGTTTATCAAATTATGTATGGTGCCCCGCCCCCTACGCCAACAAGTATTTAGATGTGAGTTGCAAACACCACACATTACCACAAATTCAAATAAAATGTGAGAATGTTCGATATATAGTATTGTTTAGATTGCTCGATATTTAGTTGTAAGCTGCAAACGCCACACATTATCACAAATTCAAATAAAATGTGAGATTGTTTGATGTATAGTATGGTTTAGATTGTTCGGCATTTAGCAGTGAGTTGCAAACGCCATGCATTATCACATTATGGTATAACATGTGCACAGCACGTGTATCACCACTATATTCATGCATGCAATGTTTAAAACACTATGATCTCCTATTCAAATATATGAATCCGCTTTCATATCAAATTATGACCTTTGTTAGTCTCTTACACCCACACAGTCCTCTAACCTTTGTAGCTACCACTAACTTTCTCTCGTGCATGCACACGCCCTCCTCGCCCTCCCCCTCCCTCGGCATTCTATCCACCGGGCACATTCATTTTTTTCCTTTAGGTCGTTCTCCCAGAGTCTCCACAACTCCTTTCCGACACACACCGATCGATAAACCTCTCCAGCGATGCCTGCCTACAGCATACACACACAGCTTCTATCTCCTCATTTATGTGTCCTTGCCTCATGTCTCTCATATGGTCAGACACACGTGTAAACTCTCACCCCTCTTTTAATCGATCTCACAACCGCACACTCCTCCCCCTATCCAGCTAGTAGTTGGGCCTCTCGCACCACCTTCTAGCTCCATTCTCTCTGTCTATCCGTCTCGCTGGGCCTTATTTGCCTCTAACAAATGGACGTACACCGACCGATCTCTCGCTATACATATAGCCAGCTAGGTCCTTATAACTCGTTTTTACCCAGACATCGATCGATCTACCTCATTAGTTGTGTCTCTCCCTTCCTCCGACAAACAACAATTGATCTACCGATCTAGTTAGGTTTGCTTACCAAACACATGGTTCCCCTTCATCATCCATGGATGCGTCCCGACAGATCTATCACGCACAGGCACACACAGAAACACATCCCCACTCTTATTAATAACATTGCAGTTCCACCCTCAGTTTGTCTAGTAGGCCTCTCCCAACATCTCCGAGAAGCAACTCCATCACCCATCCAGCACTCTACCCCTCTCCCTCCCTCTCTCCTCTCTCTCTCTCTCTCTCTCTCTCTGTCCCATCATATTTCCTGTCCTTCAGTTATGTACGGATGTCGACTGATCTCCCTCATGACATAGTTGGGTCTCTCCTTCTCAACACATATACGAGTCGTTATACCTCTATAGTTAGGCCTCTACCTACCCCTCCCCCCACCCCCTCCCACCCACACACACCGATACATCAAGCGCTCTGATCATGTCTCCCAGCCACACACAAACTTGACATGTGCCCTCTAACATTCCGGTAGGCCAGTCGCCCTATATCTTTGACTTGCACGCACACACGCGCAATTTCGATGGCTCTCTTCATCGATCTCGCACCCACCCGTACTTGATCCTCTCTTCGACTCTATCGATAGCTATGACCCCTCCCTCTCTTCTCGTGGATTGCCCGACCCTCTATGTATGATATGGGTAGGCCTCCATTTCACACACATTCCATGCAAAATTTTGTTTGAGATGTCATCGACACATATTCCCACAAATAATTCATGAAATCAACCCCCCACCCCACCCCCACCCCCCACCACAAAACAAAAAACACTCACGAACACGGTTTGTATCTCTCACACACACCCACGTAGGTGGGGGACGTGCACGAAGAGAAGAGGTGCATGCACGGCGCACGTACTCCTGTCTCTTTCCCAACCACACCTGCGCGGGTACACGGTGCAGCTCATTTCTGTACGAAAAAGGCAGCCCATGTGGTAATTTGGCACGTGTACCGGTTGTCCACTTGGTGGAGGGAGGATCGTCTACCACGGGTGAACAAACAAATTGCGACTTGACGTGTTATGTTAAATTAAAAAAAGAGGCAAACCATGTGGGGCCTACCTTAGAGGCAAGGCTCTATACACTGGAGTACTTTTGATATGTCCCGTCAACTCGCAGAACGAGGAGAAGCTTGCTTAGTACGCCGTCTCCCCCGCCCATGGGCGCGGTGGCTCGCAGGATGAGGTGAAGCTTGCTCCTCCCTCACCCATGCGCGCGGTGGCTCGCAGGATGAGGAGAAAAATTTACTACTCCCTCCGTTTACTGCTCGTCCCTACTACCTTGGTTATAGAGATTATATCATATTGTTTGGAATATATATGTCCTTAGTAGATTTCAATATGAACTACTAGTACATACTCCAAACACTGATGTATATAGACGTATTTTAGAGTGTACATTCACTCATTTTGCTCCGTATGTAGTAGCACTCTCCCTCGCCCCTTGACCCTCGCCCACATGGTGGGCGTGCAGCAATTCATTCGGTCTCATATAGCCAGAACGATATATACTGCACTACCATTATTGCTCGACTTCCCGAAGAGGCGAAGAGCCAATCGCAAGGTTAATATTTTGGAGATGCCAAGCGCAAGGTTATAGGAGAATGAGTAGTAGGTGCTGCGTCATTTATAAATAATAATTTTTTCAGTGGCACGTACGCAATATGATAGGTTCATATGGAGAGAAAAGGAAACCGCTCCACTATATACATAGTCAGGACGGGCCAGCCTACACGATTGCTTGCTGGGGTTGCTCTCTTCACACTCTCTCGCACAAAACAACTGTGGCCACATCTCTAACATCCCGGTGGATCACGTCCGCTTGGGGAAGGGGTGGATGCTTAGTGTAGATGCGGTGTCCGTCGCCGACAGTGAAAACCCACTGTCGGCATGTCCCGATCAGGGGTCCCCGCCGTTCTCTCTCACAAAGCCGGTGAGGTTGCCTTCATCCCTTGCTCACTGCCGCGATGTGGGCAATTGCCACCTCCCGCCGCCCTCCTCAAGGTCGAGCTACGTCCCTCGGGTACAACTCCCTTTACAGCCGGCTTGCACCACCGCTCCAGCTACCCACATCACTCCCTGTGGATATTTCTCTACTTCTTTGCAACGCACATACCTGATACCTCTACTGGCTTCTACGTATTGTATTTGTGATGAGTTTATGTCTCATAAACTAGTCCTAGTAATCTTATTCTAATCATGCTTCTTCAATTTCTTTGCCACAGGGATGCTCATCTCGATTTTGGTGAAACTGCACAAAATGATCCGATGGTCAAAAGGTTGCAAACTTCATTTATTAGGAAGCTCGAACGTTGCCAGCAAATTGAAGCCTGGTCAGGGTTCACAGTTCAAGGGCTAGGGACTGCATGGATCATTTTTTTTCTTTAGCTGCCTCTGTTCCAAAATAAGTATCAACTTTAGTAGTAGTACAACTTTGTACTAAAGTTTGCACAAAGTTGAGACACTTATTTTGGAACGGAGGGAGTACATATTTGCTATGATCTGTCAATCATTGAGATGCAATAGCATGCATGTTAGTCTCCTTTGTATTTGATGAAATGTTGCAACGGGCAACCTTGGACGCAAGATACATGTAACAGGAGCTGGAAGCTTCATAGCATTGTACAAATTTATCTCGCTGATAAATTACAGTACGTACTAGTACTATACTAGTACTTCCTCTGTTCCTAAATATAAGTCTTTGTAGAGATTTCACCATTAACCACATGCATATGTATATAGATGCATTTTAAGTGTAGATTCATTCATTTTGTTCCGTATGTAGTTCACCTAGTGGAATCTCAACAAAGACTTATCTACTAGTAATAGCTAGCCCCCACTACTAGGAATTCTCTATCCTCTCCTTGAGCCACATCATCAAAATTGATGTAGCCGTTAGATGAAGTAGTCATAATAGCCGTCTGATCTAGACGTTGAGAGGCTCAGCACTAAGACACATGCAAGCATGCAGAAATACCGTGGCACATGCATGTGAGTGGGTTTTAAATCACATCAACATGTCTGCATGCAAGCATGCACCGGTAGCATGCATGTAAGTGAGCTTTTAAGTCCCATTAACATGTCAAAAAGAAAAATATAATCCCATTATGCAGTAGGAGTTGGCTGATCTTTTTTCCTTATGTGGGATGATCTAAATGATGATGGGAGTTTATTTAGTTTGGCTACCACATTTGTCATGCGATTATAGATTTTTTTTAGTTCTATGAAATCGATAATTTTGCGCAGAGAGATATACCGCTGTTCCGCGGCAACGAGCGGGGACTCATCTAGTAATATTTAGGAACGGAGGGAGTACTATGTAAAGAGTTAGGTGTCGCATGGTGATAGTGTGAGGTGGGCAATGTAATCACTGAGCCTGCGTGTTTTCACTGCTCTTGCACTCCTCCGCTGTAAGAATGGAGAAAATTGTAATCTACTACCTCCTTTCGCCGAAAGCGTGGGACATCCAGCAGTCCTACCACCTCAGTAATAAAGACCAATGAGTCATCAAATCACATAGACCCAGCACTAAGTTGGACGGACGAAGAAACCATCACTCTTGCGCCAGTGAGAGGTCGCGTCCGCTCTGCCCGGGCATGAATGCGTCACCGATTATTTGGAGTGGCGCTGACCGTTTCGGGCGGGAAGCGCGCGCGGGCGATGGAGGGGCTTTGGGTGGGCCAGGCTGGTCAGGAGCGGGCGTGGCAGCTGTCCGCATGTCCCTACCGGACACGCCCCGAAACGAGAGGATGCACCGACTCTCACGGCTAAAATCGTACACTACACACCATATCTCTGTAGGAGTAGGTCGATCTGTCGCACTCTCTAACACACACATGCTGTTAAACACACACACGCACACGCACGCACCTTGGTCCCGTTGCACCTTCTAACGTGACTTATTACACCTAGACGGAGGGAGTAGTAAGTATACGAGATACGGTGGCACACTAACTTAAGTCGAATACAAGTGCCCAAAATTTGTGTGCATGTTATAATAAGGATTCACTTAAAATAGTACGTGAGCGAACAGAGGGATCAATTGGACAGTGTTCTCGAGCAGTAGCGAGATGTGTGAGGTAGTAAGATACACCGCTGGCGCTTTTAATTTTTCCTATTAATTTGTTTGTTTCACCCTCTGACTGGTGTGACCCAACGTACTACGTGGAGAGAGGTAAGGTGACTAAGGCTGCATTATTTCTGCACCACTGTGGATAGGCTTACCACCAAAGCCACATGACATGATTATGATTGAAATCCTAATGACTCCCACACACACACACAAAAAACACGGCATGCCTGTCACACGAATGCAGGAATGTATAAAAGGTTATTTTCCTCTCGTTGAACATAACGGGAGGGTTGTGTAGTTGGTTAGCATGTTCGCTCATCAAACTTGAGGTCTCGGGTTTGATAACTACACTTGAGCATAATTTTTGCCAGGAGGATTCTTTGACTGGTCAAAATGTTTTCTAGGGTTTGCACGCTTCACACTCTCTCTCCAGTATATATATACACGCTGGAGCCTCAGCGCTTGTAGTTGCTCTGTTCACACTCTCTCGCCCTCTCTCGTTGGATCCTCAAAGCTTGTAGTTGCTCTCTTCACACTCTCTCGCACTCTCCAGATCTAAACAAGACTTCGTTGGCCTCTCTCTCCCCTCACTGCTGCTCAAAGAGCCGGCAGGATCCGTCCGCCGGGAAGGGAAGGAGGCTTAACGTTGTCGCCATCAGCAAGGGAGGGAATCCACTACCGGCGCTGCTATTTACTTTCCACCCAGCGGCGGCGCGGGAGGGCCTCCGACCCTTCTTCTTCGCTGCCGTGTCGTCGCCCACCGAACCATGCGCCAAGAACCTTAAGGTATATTTTACTTACTCCACATGCATTGCTCTAGCTGCATGTATACCATGAATCTAGGACGTAGTTCAAACAGGAAAGGAGTGGGGGAAAGTAGTGGGAAAAGTTGTATATAGCATGAACCTAGGACGTGGTTCAAAGAGGAAATGAAGGGGGAAAGTTGTATAGCATGAATCTAGGACGTGGTTCAAAGAGGAAAGGAATGGGGGAAAGTAGTGGGGAAAGTTGTATCGCATAAATCTAGGACATGGTTCAAAGAGGAAAGGAAGGGGCGAAAGTACTAGTTCAAAAAGGAAAGGAAGGGACAAGGCTGTAGAGTTTGAGCAGGACCAGATTTGTTGCGCTCACATAGGGAAAGGTGTCTAAAGATAACAAAACTGGGACCAACACAAATATGCTCCTTGGTTGTTTATTCTTTGTTGCAACAGACTTTGCATGACCACACTACATCTGTAGATGCACATGGTGCTGGTGCATCCACTGTCCCGTGCAACTCATTAGCTGTTGTTAATCTATGGCCATGTTTGGTTAAAAACTCCCTAGTCCCTACCTGCTTGGTTCCAGGGACTAAACATGGACTAGACGTTATTAAATGACATGATAAAAGACCATGTTACCCCTAGTAATGAACTAATAGAAACAAGGTGCGATGCGTGGCAGGGGCAACTGTTGGAAGTCCCAAAAAGACTCCCTTAGGGTCTTCTTTCTTTAGTCCCAAATGCCCACTTTTAGTCCCGAAAAGTCCCTCCTGTTTGGTTTAGATGTGACTGACACGGAGTTTTTTTAGTCCCTACACCAAAGTGTCCCTGTAAACAAACACCCTCTAATAATGCCGCTGGAAAATTGATGCAATGCCACAGTTAAAAGCAAATTACATGTTTAACGAATTTTATTGTTAATATAATCTCTATGTTAATATTAATCAATGCCACCGTTTGAGAAATGCTACTGTCTTGCTTTCTTTCCCATTTAGATAAGGTAGATGCTTCTTTTTGTTGGCTTCTATTTCATCCACCGTTATTGACCACTAATTGTTTCCTTTGCACCTCTGTGTAAACAGGGTTATCTACTTCACCTTGTTGCCATTTTGACCTTTTGTTGCACTGCACAAAACACTTTTGTTTTAAGAGTGTTTTGTGTAGTTCAACCAAAATGTCACACCGACAACGTTGCTTGATTGCCTGATCTTAGTGGAACTGCATAAGAGGAGATCTTACTTCCTATCCGTTAAGGCGAATTTGGTTCAAATCTTCTTCTTGTGAGTTGTTTGAATTCCGCATAATGAGAGGTCAGTACTAGCCTTCTTTCACATGATTCTGCAGTGTGCTTTCATATGTTGTGCTACTTGTACGATAATGTTGCTTGATTTTAGTGAACTGCACAAATGGAGACAAGACTTCCAATATGTATGTGCACCATAATATCCCATTGAGGTAAGATAAGGATATTTCACAATTGTTGGCCTGTATTTTGCCACTTCCATCAAAAAATTAAGTTTAGTACTATACTTGTGCTCCCTAATTGACATGCCAAATCTTACATTGAAGGCGAAGCTTGTCTGTTATTGAACCAAATGATGACAGGGAAGAACAAGCGGAAGAAAAACAAAAATCAACTCCTGGTGCTGTAATGAAGCACTAGAACTGTGATGACACAAGTAATGATATTGTTTTGCATCTTAATTTATTGCTATGGCTGGAACGAGCAACTGTTTTGCCACTGATTTGATGCCATATGTAATTATCTCTACTTGTGCAAACAGGGATCTTCTTTGAAGATACCATATATTTTAGTGGAACTGCACAAGAAGATGTTGGAAACATTAAACTAATCGAGGAGTATATAGTAAGCATGGCCACCCCCGTAGATAGCAACAGATGGTTCCCGAGAAGTGCTTCATCTGTATGCTCTACACAATCAGCCTCCTGACAAGGTTGGTACTCGCCCACTGATTTCATCCATATGATTGAGCTTTGTCATCTCTATTGGTGTTGTGCTACTATTTAGATACTGTCATGAAAAAGTGGTATTGTCCTTGGGAAGTGCTTAATCTGTGTTGTTTTAAATATTTCCTTTCCTTTTTTTCAAGCAAACATGGATGCTAGCATTTAGTAGTCCTCTTGTCTTTGCACAACAGGATCATCTTCCTCTGAAGAAGAATATGGAGTACGTGAAGTGACTAGTTCCGATTATGCCAGGATGAAGAAGCACTGTCTATCTTCTCATCAGAAGGAGCAGTTAAAGGATGGTTACATTACTCCCCACAAGACCAAACTAACTTCAGCTCAGAAGGACTGACAAATCTCCATTTTTTTGCTGTGATGCGCGAGTACAATGTTGTTCTAGGATTCTTTCTGGTGAGTTCCATTTTTCTAAAAGTGTGCTCTACATGGACCATGTATGTGCCTGTTGAAACTGTCAATTCATAGTACAGTTTGCTTTATACTAATCACTTTTTTGTATTTGTGCAAACAGGGGTGCTCAGCTTGATTTCAACGAGAATTGCACAAAATGTTCATGAATACATCGAATCATTCATTTCCACCACAAGAAAGGAGGTTCCCATAAGTTCAAGGCGTTGCAACATATAAGGGAGAAATCATACAAGCTACGCGCGAATTTGGTTGATTTTGGTGGAACTGCACAAAAAGAACAGCTGGTTTATTTAGCACGAGTTGCCATGTCAATGTCCAAACTGATGGCAAACCCTGCCCATTCCACAATCGTAGGCATTTGATATTTTGGAATGGGACAACCTTGTCAAATTTTGCTCATTGATTTTAGCAAGATATGTGTTTGATATTTTCGAATGGGACGCCCTTTGCTGTCAGCAGCGGCGATCAAATTTTCTTTATTCTTTAGTTGTGAAGTAAATATTACCTCTGACATGTGAGTCGCTGAGATGCATAATCATTGATTGTTTTGAATGTTCTCTATGAATTGCTAGGCCTGTGTGTTTGATTGGAATGTATAGAAACACTAAAAGGCTGCTCAAACTCTTTGTACTCCTTCTGTTCCTTTTTACTTCGCACATTGTGAAAGTGCATATTTTTTTGTATAAGATTGGTCAAAGCAGAGATACTTTGACTGTAGACAAAACTTGTATGCAGACTGCTGCAAATGTGGTGATCACCCTGGGAATAATGCTAGTATGTATTGTTTTGCATGTTCATCCAATGCCAGTGATACAGGGATTCGAACTAATCGAAATAAATTCATTCATACACAGTCGGATTTCATATAAACATGCCGGATTTCATTACATTTCATACATTCTTCAACCAAAAGGGGTGTTTGTGGCCGCATGCATCTCCCAGATGCAGAGGCCCGGGGTCATCCTCCTTTTCAAAAAAAACTAAAAAGGGGTGCGCTGGAGGTATAATTAATTAACCGAAGCTACCCACCTGTGTCCCGCTGAGCCGAACAGAAGCTTCAGTGACTTAACTGCAGGTGCAGTTACGTAACTGACATGTGGCCTGTTGGGCCCATGTGTCAGTCAGCCAACTGCACCAACCGTTAAGTAGAAGCAACGTTCTTCTCCAGCGCAGCTCTCCGACTCCACGCCGCCGCCAAGAAGCTAACCGGCCGTTAATGGTCAACCTGCCTAGCTTGGCTTCAACCGGAGGGTAGCAGCGGTGGCCTTACTTGGACCCGAGCGGCGCGACCTACCGTGTTCTACTCTTCTTTGTTTTCTGTGTGGCGCGGCCTCGTTGGCAGCGGGGCGGGGCCTCGATGGAGTCGGCGATGCCTCTGTCTCGTTGCTGGCGGGCGGCGCCTCAGCAGAGCGGTGGAAATCCTCCCCCATGTTGCCAGCATGGTGGGGCCTTGGCTGAGCCGGCGATGTCCTCTGCCTCGTTGTTGGCGGGGCGGGGCCTTGGCGGAGCCGGCGGTTTCCTCTGCCTCGTTGTTGGCGCCGCGGGGCCTCGACGGAGCCGGAAGTGTCCTCTGCCTCATTGTTGGCGCCGCGGGGCGTCGGCGGAGCAGGGCGTCGTCGACGCCAGCGGAGCGGGGACTCATCGGAGCCGGCATTGTCCTCTGCCTCGTCCTTGGTCTCGCCAAACAGAGCCTCGCCCGCTTCATCGCCCTCTTTGCTAGCCTCTTTGTAGGCGGCCGCAGCCTCCGCCACCCGCAAGCGGTACCGCCAGCGCTCGAGGCAGCCCTTGCGGGCGGAGCGGTACGAGTCGAGCAGCGCCTCCTGCTCCGCCCGCTCCGCGATGATCTGCTCCTCCGCCTACAGGTGCTCCTGGAGGAGATGGTGGTTATAGGCGGCATCGGCCTGCGCCTCCCGGAACTGCTCCTCACGCATCTGCCTCACCCTGTCCATATATTGGGCACGGGCCACGCCGATGGTCATGGTGCAATGCACCGGCGAGGATGCGGCGGAGGAGGGGGTTGGCACCGGATCGTCAACTACCATGTTCTCCATTGGGACGTCGTCGTCCTCCGGCTGCCTGCCGGCCAGCCGGTCGGCAACAATGGCTGCTATCTCCTTGTGGTCCATCGTCCGCCCGTCCCAAAGAGCCCTGGTGCGTGAGGAAGCCATGGTGCGCAGTAGTGGTGTGGATAGGAGAAAGGCAACGGATGCGGATGACTACGGCTATGGCCGGCACATCAGTTTATATAGCAATGGTGGGCGGGCGGAGGGACGGACGTATGACGCCGGAGTAGCTGCCTTGGCAACCGCGTATCATTAATGAGTGCGAGATGGATGGACGGATGGCACTTGTGTCATTTGAAGGCGGAGCAATCGCTTGCACCGGGAAGCGGGGCGGCCGGCGCTGACTGTTTCGGGCGGAAAGCGCGCGCGGGCGAGGAGATCACTTTACTTGGATAGGATGATAATTGGGACCCACCAGGTCCATAGCCTCACGTACGCAAGAGCCTCCTTATTATATATATATATATATATATATATATATAACTATAATTTATTTTGGTTCCTCCTGGTTTCCTGACATCACGGTCCCACACCATTGTCTACCTATGTACTCTCTCCTTTCCGATTTATAGGGCTTATCTCAAAATTTTAGTTTTTCCATTTTATAAGGCTCAATTTGGTTGTTTTTCATCACATGTTTAGATTCCAAGGTGCATTAAATCATTGCATGCAAGTATTAAGAGAAAATTGACCAATGCATGTACTTTATGCATGCATGCATTGCAATTAATGCATTGATAAACATAATTTTTTGAGGATAACAAGATCATTAATTAGGTGCTTTTACAAAACTAGAAAAAGTATTCCACCACTCGCCATCTACCTTGATTGGTGAGATTTTTGAATTGAGCATTATAAATCGGAAAGGAGGGAGTAGTCAATAAACGAGAGAATTGCACAAGAAGCGGCCGACAGCTGGGACCAAGCAGCTCGAGCAGTATTTGTGTTTTTGAGCTGTGAGCACTGTAGAGTTTTTCGATGTTTACCCCAGATATTAATTTTTCTCCTCTGAACAAAAATGAAAACATCACTGCAGGTATTAACTGGGCGGGTTGTGGCCCGTCTAGCCCAGGCCAGATATCCAGCCCAGATATTAATTTTTTTCAAGCTGAAAATGGCTAGCCCAACTATACTTTTTTTAGGAATACCCACGCAAGGTCAAGTTGTTATTCTCCACCCGCTGGGCTGCAAATCTTTCCTAGGAGGGATGCATTAGGCTTAACAAGAAAATGGGCTTTAAGAAATAATAAATGGGATGTAATTATAAAAGTTGGGTAGTAACTATAAAAAAATGCACCAAACAGTGATTACTTTATAAAATATTATTGTTGGAATATTGAAAAATTTAATTTCATCAATTGTTGCGAGCAGAATGTTTCGTTAGATTTTTATGCAATATAAATTTATATTGAAATTGTATTTAATCTGACTAAAATTTTGGGATAAAAATATTCGAATCCCATCAAAATGTGGGAAATTTTATTGAATTCTGTTTTGAACGGTTGGTTGAAATGGGTTGTACTTTTAACAAACTGTAAATGGGCTGTAGTAAATTCCATTAGAATTCAAAAATGGGCTACACATTCTTACAAATCACAAATGGGCTATAAGTTCTCTGCCACACACTTCTGGCCTTACTAAGTTGACGCGTCCCCTAAAAAAATAGAGTTGACGGGTATGCAAGGCTTTGTCAACTTATAGTCAACACACGGTTCTAGCAGCAGTGGCCGTTGGATGTCCATCCAATGGATGTCATACTTCTTCTTCAATCTCGGATATTCTAGCTTCACCCGCCCAAAAAATGATTCATCCCCCTGACATCTGGGGCGCACCATTTCGGAAGCTGACCTATGGGCCTACTAAGTTGACGTACCAAGGGCTTTGTCAACTTAGTCAATATAAACGGTTCTAGCTGGAGTGACCGTACGATGTCCATCCAACGGCCATCATGCTTCTTCAACCTTTTGTCTTCTTGCTCCAGCCGCCCAAAGCAGCGCCGGTCGTGCCGCCTGCTCCTGCCTCCCGTGGCCGGCTGTGCTGCCGTGGAGGCCTCACCGCCCCCTACTAGTCCCACCGCTGGCCAGGCCATCCCTCCAGTCATCCACTGACCCACACCCCCTGTTATTCTGCGGCGACGGCAGCGCAGCTGAACCAGTGAACCCTCATACTCCTCTCCGCGTGTGCATCCACTACCGCGTCTTCCCCGGCTCTGCGTCGTCCCCTTCCTAGGCCTCGTCGTCGTCCATCGCCGTGGTTCTCTCGGTGCGGCGTGGTCAACATGGTCAAGGAATGACTTCCATTGGACGTGGACTGTACGTGGAGAGGCTGACAGCTGGGTCCACAGCAGCCGCAAGGAAGTGCCTCCTTATTACGCACAAAATAATTATTCCTCCACCTGACAGCGGGGACCCACCGGACGGGCCACCGTATTTCGTGAAAAAAACGATTCGCCCCCTGACTGCTGGGACCCACGAGCTACATCTTCGCACGCAAGGAAGTGCGTCCAGAAAAAAAAACGATTCGCCCCCCTGACTGCTGGGACCCACCAGCTACATTTTCGCACGCAAGGAAGTGCGTCCGGAAAAAAAAACAATTCGCCGCCCGAC
>NC_041391.1:169296516-169297140 GCF_002162155.2 Triticum dicoccoides | reverse complement strand
GCCGCCCGACTGCTGGGACCCACCAGCTACACCTTCGCATGCAAGGAAGTGCGTCCGGGCAAAAAAAAAATGATTCGCCCCCTGACTGCTGGGACCCAACAGCTACACCTTCACACGCAAGGAAGTGCGTCCGGGCAAAAAAACGATTCGCCTCCTTGACTGCTGGGACCCACCAGCTACATCTTTGCAGGCAAGGAAGTGCCTGACAGTCGGGACCCACCTAGTCAAAGCATATGTAGCGTTGTCATCCTGGTCGCGAACGTGTGTGTACATACTGGTCGATGTAGAGGCGCGCACGTGTCGTAGTAGAGGCGCGCACGTGTCGTAGTAGAGGCGCGCACATAGCATGTACACGTACGTACAGCGGCCAGGGTGCAAGAAAGAAAATACGGTCACGTATGTGTACATACGGGCAGGGTCTCAAACGCCTAGTCGCGCATACCACAAAACGGAGGAAACGGACCTCCTACGGTCGAAACGGGGGTCCTGTTGATCGAGAGGGGTGTGGCGTACCACAAAACGGAGGAAACGGACCTCCTACGGTCGAAACAGGTGTCCTGTTGATCGGGACGGGTGTGGTGTATCGCAAAACGGATGAAACGGACCTCCTACGGTCGAAACGGG
>NC_041391.1:169295886-169296506 GCF_002162155.2 Triticum dicoccoides | reverse complement strand
AAAGAAAATACGGTCACGTATGTGTACATACGGGCAGGGTCTCAAACGCCTAGTCGCGCATACCACAAAACGGAGGAAACGGACCTCCTACGGTCGAAACGGGGGTCCTGTTGATCGAGAGGGGTGTGGCGTACCGCAAAACGGAGGAAACGGACCTCCTACGGTCGAAACAGGTGTCCTGTTGATCGGGACGGGTGTGGTGTATCGCAAAACGGATGAAACGGACCTCCTACGGTCGAAACGGGGGTCCTGTTGATCGGGAGGGGTGTGGCGTACCGCAAAACGAAAGAAGCGAACTTGTGTTGGAGCGCTACGGTCGAAACGGGGGGGAGGGGTGTGGCGTACCGCAAAACGGGACTCCACGGGATACTGTTCATCTCCACCGTCGACCTCCTCCAGCCTCCACGGGCTACCTCGACCTCCTCCAGCCTCCACGGGCTCCTGTTCGTCCAACCTCCACCGCGCGCTACTCCATTGGCTACTGTTCAACCACCCCTCCACGGGCACCCCTCCACCGTCTACTGTTCATCCAGCCCTCCACACCACGGGGTCCTGTTCAACCACCCCTCCACCGTCTACTGTTCATCCAGCCTTCCACATCACGGGCTCCTGTTCATCTA
>NC_041391.1:169294407-169295718 GCF_002162155.2 Triticum dicoccoides | reverse complement strand
AGCAGCAGTAGCGAAGGAATCGCTCCATCGGGTTTAGTTAACAGCCATCGATCGATCGCTCGGGTTCAGTAACGCGTAGCCTGCAGTGCAATCGCTCGGGTTCAGTTAGAGCCCAACGCCTTGCTCGGCTTCAGTTAGAGCCAACGCCTCACACACACACGCGCGTACGTACGAGAGAAACGCGCATCGCTCGGCCCCCGACCTCCCACCGTAACCGGCAACTCCCCGAAATTTTCCTCCCCCTCGCTTCTACCATGTTTTTTTCCGTCATGGACGGCCCAAAGAATGTCATGCAGCTGCGTCTCCCGCCCGCCCAGGATGAAAAGCCCATTTTCTGTCATGATTTTTTGTCATAGAAGTAGGAGCCCACCACATCAATGATTATACCGGGTTTTGTCACAATTATCGTCATAGAAGTGTCATATGTATGACAGAAAAAAAATTCGTTCGGCCCAAAATGTCATGGATGTGTCTTTTTTTTGTAGTGATGCGCAATGGCGGTGGCGGCATACTGATGAGTGCGCGTATGGGAGCTTACTTTAGTTTTATATAGGGTTGGTCAAACTTAAAAGAAAACCATACTAATACACGTAAACATTAGACTTAGGTAGCGCTTTTATTAGTTACTACCACAGCCACGATACGGAATCCTGTGCAAGTGCGTGAACCGTGGCCGCGTGGTCGATCGAACGGTGCGTCACCGTGTCGCGCTCAAAGGACATCTACCAAACCTTTTTGTGTGTGTGAAAACAATCTCCGAATATTACTCAACTTTTTTTTCCTGGAAAAGTTCTTGACGCTATAATATTTCCATATATTTGAATTTAGCTCCAGTTTGTGTTTATTTGGATTTGGACGTTTTAGGTGCGCGCTAGTTTTTTTAATACTGATTTTGTGTGTGTGACTGAGAGAGAACGTGTGTATGTGTCCATATGTGTGTTATGGCGCAAGGGCAATGTGGAGACGGTGTGCATGTGATAGAGACATAGAGAGGTGTGAATGTGCAAATGATCATGCATGAGTGAGACATAGACAGATGCCGATACGTTGTGTATACATGAGAGAACGGTCTTCTAGTTTACTTGTGTGTGTGTGTGAGAGAGAGAGAGAGGAGCATCCGTAACACAACAACCATCTCTCTCGATTCGTCCATCCCTCGCACGATCGCATGTAACACATGCATCAATGTGCACATTTTGACACCCTCACCCGGCCCCAGCCCACCTCAAGGCCCGCACAATCTCTTCGTGAATACCCATTTCTCTCCTTAGGTTTGTTTTCTCTCAATATCTCTCTCTCTCTCTCTCTCTC